>NC_047678.1:36948352-37060852 GCF_011762505.2 Arvicanthis niloticus | reverse complement strand
TGTTTGGGAACATCATGAGCTTTGAGTGTGACAACTCTGAAACCTCCATTCTTCTCTGAGGAGGATAGAGTAATAATCCCTTGCAAATGTTATGGACTGAGGAGGGTCTTCAGGGGCATTTTTCTTCATAATTTTAGGCTAAGGATATAGGCTGTAGAGTTTGAGTCACATGTTCCATGACTTCTGAGCTGAGAGATGACTCTGGGCAAGGTCTCTAAGTGGGTCAAAACCATGTTTCAATCCCACAGCATCTTGAGAGCTAATGGTGCATGTTCACAACTAGAGAGAGCACAGGAGATGCAAGGTGATGGCCAGTGCCTGGCCAGCCACACTAACACAAACTACAACTGTGTTGTAGTATTGTGATGCCATTGCATAGCTCAGGTCTGCTGAGAGCCAGCTCTGCTCTGCTCTGCACACACACACACACACACACACACACACACACACACACACACACAGACACACACACTCTCTCTAAATGCATGTAAAATAGTGTTTACTTTCTGCCAGTATAATGCTGTTGTATTTTTTACATGTGATACAAAGTATATTAAAAACTAGAAATTAATATATTTTATGTTTGTCCCACATTGTACTAAGGTTCTAGTAACATTGCACTCCAAATCATAGATCATTACTTAACACTGAGATATTAGATGTTTGTATGAATCTTGGACAATTCCTTTTCTTTGAAGGTCATATAATCTTATAAGTCACAGGCTGGCAGAGGGAAATAGGACTGAGAGGGAACATTTTTAAAGAAAGAAAAATAAAGCCAAACCATTGCTACAAACCATGGAAAAGACAGAGGATCGCTGAGAGATGACAAATTGTCTAGCTCATATTTTTAAAGAGAAAAGAGATGGATAATTAACTTACCTATTTTATATTTAATGAACATGTAGAATTAATATCCAAAGTCCTCCTGGGTTGAGTGAGATGCCTCAGCAGGCAAAGTTGCTTTCCTGCATGTCCAGTGACCTGAATTGGAGCCTCAGGATCCATAGGAGGAATAGAAGCAGGAAGATCAGATGTTCAAGGTCATCCTTGGCTATATAGCTAGTAGAAGGCAATTTGAACTGAGGATCTAGCTCAGAGAAAGAGTAATAATAGTAACACTTGAGGCTGGAGAGATAGCTCAAGAGTGAAAAGCATAGTTCCCAGCACCCGTGTCATGTGGCTCACAATTCCCTGTAACTCCAGTTCACCAGACATCCTCTTCTGGCCTCCATAGGCATCTGCATTCATGTGCACATATTTACTCACACATAGACATACACGTATACACGTGAATAAATAAAATAAATAAAAATGTTTAAAATACCAACAAAAAATATCTTTAGCTAGAAGTACACATAAAGCAAGAGTAACTATTATAAATGAAAATCTTTTGAGCAGACACTAGGAGAACCCAACCCTCTATTTTCAAGCCCTTAGGATCTCTGGTTCAAGCTTCAGCAAGCTCTGTGTTTTTGATGATTTAAAACATAACTAGGGAATGACTCCGCTTGGTGCTGTTTTGTGATGTTGCTGTTGAGCATGAACTAGCATGTTGGTTAAGGGTTTTGCTCTTCCCACTAACTTAGAACGTAAGTTTCTTGGATACAACAAATTATGGCACAACGTGTAGACATACTGCCTTTATTTGGATGCTATTTTACAATGAATTACCCATCCTCACGGATTTGAAGAAAATGGTTGATGTGCAGTAGTTACCCCAGAAGTCCTAGTACAGCTCTGATTCTACTCCATCCATTTGGTGAAGCTCAGAGGGACAAGTTAGCTTAAAATTAAAGACCAGCAAACACCTGACCCAATGACCAAATTAACATACCTTAGAAAAAATTGTTAATCTAATAATCATTCCTATTATTTACAATATTCTCATCTGCATATGAGGAGAAAGCCACTGATTCATCCCATTGGGAACCAAAACAAGCCACACTGATAAAATATTGATTTTTCAACAGCACACAGATGGCCTGCATGTCACCAACCTGAAGAGAGAGAAAGAGGCTTATACATGGAGACAGAATGGTTTTTTTTTTTTTTTGGAGGGGGAGGTTCTTAAACACATTAGGCTGTCATGAATGGCTACCAGTGGGATTCTATGGTGTCTGCTTTGAGACATCATCAGTATTGAAGAACACAAGACAAGGCTCAACACTGAGCATCTCCCTGCCCTCAGCTGGGTGTGCTCTAGATGCTACCAGGACTCCTGATGCTCTGGTCAGCCTCTTGGTGCCACCCTTCTTTTAGAACGTGAGAAGAGTCTAACATGAGTCCAGGAAGACAGCATTTGTGTTATGAACTAGGTGATCTTTGTTGACGCTGACAAAATTGAATCTTAAAAAAAAAGACTGTATATTCAGAAAAGAGACTGCCCTGCAACCTTGAATACTGTTGTCATGAGACTCTAGACACAAACACACTCTCGGGAGAAACTGGATCACGGTTCCAGTGAAATCATACCCGAGAGAGTCTGCGGGAAAACGAAGTAATAATGTCTAGACTTGGGATATCTTAGACCATTTTTACAGATGTAGAGGTGCTGTCTAAATCATTTAGCACTAACTCCTTCACATCTAACACAAAGTATCTAGCACACGCTAGTCTGGTAGAAAAGAATTAAGCTCTGTCTCCCAATAGTCTTCTTTGTCTGCTGAGAGTCTTCTTAACCTGTAAGCAAGTCTTCCCAGGAGACCTGGGAAGCAGCAGCTAGCTGTGAACTCATACGTCTTCTTTGGTGAGTCGGGCCTGCTGGTTGGCCCTCCAGATGGGGCTTTGCCTACGGCAAAGCCTGCATTGGAAACTGAGGAAGTAGGCTGAAGAGAAAGCCCCTCTCATTTTAGAAGCCACAATAACTTGGCTTCTGAACACTAATATGTTTTGATTTGATCAAATACCTTTTCCTGAAGCTTCTGAGCCCAACGTTAATATGCAATGATGAAAGATAACAATTAAGAATTATAAGCCCCTATACTATAGTAATTTTGCTTCAAATGTAATTGATGTGTCCAGTCCTCTACCTAGCCCATCTTGTCAAGGAAAAATAAACTATATATATATATACATATATATATATATATATATATACACATATATGTATATACATATATATACATATATGTGTATATATACATATATGTGTATATGTATATGTGTATATACATATATATACACATATATGTATATATATATGTGTGTATGTGTGTGTGTATGTGTGTGTGTATGTGTGTGTCTGTGTGTGTTTGTGTGTGTGTATGTGTGTGTGTGTGTGTGTGTGTGTGTGCTGGGAGAAAGGTTAGGTGTCCACAGCCTGGATGTGGCTTGAGATCAGGAATATTACAGCAAACATTTCCAGGAAGAAAGGCTGAGGGATGAACTCCATGTCCCCGCCCCTGCCCCCCCCCCCGACTGAATCAAGCAAGGAAGCCATAACAGCCATCAGTCAACTGAGCTATTCGTGGAATCGCTGGCATGTCCACGTGATCCCAGGTTGTCACAGGCCTCAAGATCACCCCCATCAATGGCTAAGCACATGTAGCTTCTAGGCAGGATCAACTAAACCCAGAAGATCCTAGAAGAATCTGGATCAATCTCCCAGCCACCTTTGCTCTGTAAGCTCCTCAGGCTCGCCCAGTGCAGCCCCAGAATTCTCTATTTTTCATGGTTGGGCACCATGTCACAGTGGTTTTGACAGTATGTTTGCTGCACCATTGACTGTAAAACACCATTGGTTAAAGATGAACCATTAGATTATTTTAAATGCCACTAAAAAGAGAGAAGTGACTTGACACACTATGAAATGCTGGCAGTTATTAGGGGAATCCTAATTTCACAGATATTAAGATGTGAGAAAACCAAAATGGTGTCTTAGAATCCGTGAAATTCCGACATTTAGATTGAGATTAAAAAAAGCAAACTCCCTGTGCAGGCTATTTCGTTCATTGCTGTGACTAAATTCGTACCAAAAAGTAACTTAGAGGAAGAAGTATTTATTTTAAATCACAATTGAAAACAGTACAAGTCAGGTACTGGAGAGACAGCTTCACAGTTAAGAGCATTGGCTGCTCTTGCAGAGGACCTGGGTTCCATCTACCTACATGATGACAAATAATTGTCTGGAACTCCAGTTCTGACCTCTGTGTGCACATGGAACAAGCAAAACACTCATATGTATATGTGTATATGTTTGTGTATATGTATGTGTATATGTGTATGTGTATATGTATGTGTATATGTGTATGTGTATATGTATGTGTATATGTATGTGTATATGTGTATGTGTATATGTATGTGTATATATATGTGTATATGTGTATGTGTATATGTTTGTGTATATGTATGTGTATATGTATGTGTATGTGTATATGCATGTGTATATGTATGTGTATATGTGTATGTGTATATGTATGTGTATATGTATGTGTATATGTGTATGTGTATGTGTATGTGTATGTGTATATGCATGTGTATATGTATGTTCGCTTTTCCTGTTTCTCATTTAACCACTGAGTTCTTCCTGGAAAGGCTTAGACATTATCAGCTTTCCAACCTGTGATCTCTTTGTTTTATCTTGTCCTTCTCTGTTGCTATAAAAAGCAGACATCCTCTGGCAAGAATGTTTTTTAGAAGACGCCAAGAAGCAGAAATTCCGGAATGACGCCACGCCTAAACAACAGCTTTATAGCACCTCTTGGTTTGATTCTATCAGACATTAAGAGCTCACTTCTCTTGGCTCTCTGGCTGCATTTGCTACTCTGGAGGTGATAAATCTGAACTGTTGCTTTCACCTGATTTCTGACAGCCCTCTTGAAGCAATCCATGTGACACTCGGCAGCTGGTCCTTCAGCACAGGAGGGCTTGCTGGTCTCCCTCTTTCCTCCAGAGCCAAAGCCACAATTCACCTCAGGCAGGCTGTTGGCTTCTGTCCGGTGCTGAAAGTCTCCACTCCTGGTGATCACCTCTATACCCTTACCCGTGTCTACCATTAGCCAAGGGTTTTTTTTTTAAACAGGTTCAGCTGAGAGCTGAGACCACTTCAGATTTCTTAGAAGGAAGTTTTGCTAATAAAATCAGGACCCTGAGGAATACACTTAAATTTCACTTGAAAATTGAGCTTCTGTGAGGTGCAAATCCAGAAATCCCTCAAAGTCTCTGATTTGCTCCCTGGTTTCTTGAACGTCTATTTATCTAATCCACAACACTAAATTTTCTAAAGGGGTATATGTAGGACACATCTCCTAAGTGTTTTTAAATCTGGTCACAGAAACCCAGCAGTGTTAAGGACTGCCTCTCGAATGATGCCTCTGGTTAGGCACACCCGCCATGTGTCAAGAAAGAGGAAAGAAAACTATCCTGCCAGCCATCTTCTTGGCTTTGTGAAAGTCATGGAGTCTCTATCTGCGTGTAAGAATGCGTGTTTCAGACCAGGGCTTCACTCATGCCTACTCCTAATGCATATGCTATGGGCACTGCCTGTAATCATAACCTGTTGATATATTTCACTAGATTGCTTAGATATGACTAGCTAATATCCAGCTCTTAGCTCATTCTTCTTGCCTGTTTCAGAGAAGCTCTCATTTTATTAGAAATAAAGTTACCTTCATTTCTGGCCTGGTAGTATCTGAGGCAGAAGAATCACAAGTTCTGGGCCAGCCTGAACCGCATAGCAAAATTTTCCAAAACAACAATATTTTTGTCCAATAAAGAGTTTGATTTTTCTAAAATATTTACCACTCATCAATTTTTCCCCAGGAGGCCTGGAAATGCCCCCATTATGCCTAAAATATTAAAGCAAAGCTTAGCTGTTGTTAAGAGATATAAGTGCCAGGTTTTGTTTAAAGTAAATTATTTATGCCATTGGCGTACAAACAACATCGACTGGAAACATAGACAACTCTTGTGAATGCAACAAGCCCTTTTGAAAGTCAACAACAGGATTAACTGTCACTGTCTCACACATCTGGTGTGACAGTTTATTTTGTTCTAAGATATTTTATGGTTTTTTTTCCCCGTGACTCTGGAGTTTGTCAACATGCCATCATATTTGGTGATTACACAATAGTAATTTCATGCCTCTGGATTTGTCTAAAGGGGGCTAGACAGGGCAGCAAAATCAATTTCTTCCTCATCTTTGTGGGAAGAGACAAAGGGAAATTGAATGTAGAATCTGCATTGAAGGCGTATTAGCATTGTAACTCAGTGATCTGTCACGCTCATAGTGAGCCCCAGGTGCAGTCAAGCACTGTGTCTGGAAGGTGATGCCCAGCCAACTCTTTGGCTAAAAAAAACCAAAATCCCTTTATTTAACCCTTGCCTTCCTTTGTTACCTATCCTGTTTCAGCTGTGTGTGACCCAGGGACTGTCTCTTGCAGCCTGAAGTACTCAGAGGCAAAATCCTGAAGTAGGTGATGCCTCTTTTGTCCCAGGCACCCCTCCGTGCAAAAGCTAACTACTCCAGGTGTACTCTTCTGTTTCCCATGGAGCAGGGAAAAGGAAATTGTTAGTCACTTTAACTAATGTTCTAATGTGTGTCTGTCTCCCAGGACATGCCTCCTACCTCACTGGCACTTGAGGTGCTTGGTGACTTCCTCAATAGAGACACCCCAGGCACCTCTGCTGACTTGTAACAGATACCTCGGTTTACTTGCAAATCTCACTCCTCCCGCCCCCAATCACTCCATTCCTGACCATCCCAGGCACTGTGCTGTAGTTCCTCATTGCAATCCAAATAACAACATGAAAAGTATTGTCTGTTAACATGAGAAATGCAATCTAGAAGGCCCACGGGGCATGAGATCCTTCCTTTCCATTACCTGTTAGCTCTAAAGAATTGATGGGGAGCCTGGACTAAACCATGCAGACAAGTGAAAAACTCAAATACAAATGCATTTCTTTAATATTTTTTATGTTTTTCTTCTTGTACCTGGATAAGTCCAGGAAGCTCATTCACTTATATGTCCTATTTCTTTATTTTAAAGTAATTCTGAAGTCATGGCACGTTATAAACGCTTTTCAGGAGTTCCTGTATAGACCCCGTTTTCCCAGTGGTTACAAATTATGTAATTATGTCAGGCTATCAGAGAGAGAAAATCCACATTGTTAGGATTCAGTTAGTAATTTTAAAATAAAAGCTAAAGTATCACTCTAAAGATAACCTGAGCTGCTCTAAATTTCTTTCTACATAATGTTTCTGGTTACAAGTGCTAACCACACAGATGGTGCTGGGACACCCAACGTTATCTGTCTACACAGCACAGGGAAGACTCTCTACACCAGTAGAAATGGTACCCAGGCTTTACTGAAGCTTCAAGTCATAACAGAAGAGCACCAGAGATCCCCCATCAGAAGGCATGGGTATAAGGTCTCAGATTTCAGGGTTCAAGAGAGACACTGAGAAGGACTGTCTTTTTGACTTAGGGACTTACTGGGAGAGTTACTATGACATAGATAGATGTCTATGTCATTAGATGACATGATGAGGTTTGGAGTCAGTTGGGAGTATGGTCCTCTCTTACAGGTTTTGGGGCAGAGAGCTCTACCACATAATTGATGGGTAGCCCAAGTTATGTTGTCTCTGATTTCCATGTAGCAGGGTAAGTGAAGAGATTTTGGCTCTTTCGTTAATGAGTGTCTATCATACAGGATGTAACTCCCTGTGCCTCCTAATAGCTTAGAGTGCTTGGCAAACGTCCTTTGGGAAAGAAGAATTACAGATTTACAGTCACAGGACAGTGCCTTCCATTTCTTTTACAGTAAGTAGTCAAGGGTCCAGAGAAAAAGAGGCCTGGGTAACTCTTAGTCAAAGGATAACAATAGATATGTGACCTTGACATGGCCACTGACCTCACCAATCTTCATTGTCTTCATTGATGGGACAGAGAGAGATTGCTTCTGCCTACTTCACAGAGTCATCATAAGAATCAAAGTCGGTGGCAGATGAAGGGACCAAGAAGCCTGGCTATTGAGTGCCACAGTGAAGTTTATTTGCGTTCCTGAAACTACCGCCTATTATAAACATGTAGTTTTTTTCATTTGTTTGATTTTATGTTTTAAAAGTACCCTCCTACTGAAAAACAGAATAAGGCTTGACTTCATTAGCCACATGGGCCAGAATGTTCCACGCTATGTAGACAATCTCCCTAATTTCCTATTCTTATTAGCAGTGGCAATATATAAGACAAACTTTTTATAACTCATTACTTACATACCTCTGAAGCATAAAATCTTTTAAAATAAATACTTCTTGGTATCCTTTCTCCCAGGTTGGATGCATCTTGAGGACCTGATGCTTTAATCTGGGCTACAGGCTCCTTCCTGTATTCATAGCATAGGATATATAGCGGCTACTGTCACTGCTAAGAGAGCTACAGCCAACCACATTAGCCAGTGAAGGTTTATGAAGTATAGGTAGAAATCACCCAAGCTCTATAATCCCTTGGTCTATTTGAATAATATTATATAAACTCCCATCTCAGACTGGTGAATTCTGCTTTGTGAGTAGTGAGACTTGTCCCATTGGGACAAGAAGGGTAAAGAAACATGTAGAAGGGAGGGAAACCCTTAAATCAAGAAAACAAAGTTTTTGAACTGAATGCTTTTGGCACTATAATAAAAATGTTGAGATATCTTTTTTTCCCTTGTTCTCCTCTTCCATACAGGCTGGCATGGCTCTGACCTATGACCCCACAGCTGCCCTACAGAATGGGTAAGTAGACCTAATTTTCTCAGTTTTTATTTTTTCTGAGTAGTCTACGACCTCTAAATCCCCACCAAAGAAAATGGCCATATATATATAGTTTTCTTTTGGTCCCTTGGCAAGACAATTCCCACCATGGGTCCCTTTTCCTCAGAAGTTCCCACCATTCTAAGCCTTTCTCTTAGCTCATCTCTTCTAGTCCTCTGGTATCTCAAAACTGGTATGCAGGGAAGACCAGGTATGGAGGGAGCATCAGCATTGCTTGAGATAGCTATCCATGTCTTTAGGACTTGGTCGACCAGTTGTCTCCATTGAGGTCAACTTGGAATGATGCCTAGGATTTGGCCAGGCACATCTCTGCAATGGAGTTAGGTTATGGTCAGACTAATTCAGCTAATTGTATCTTTGCTCTTCCTTTTAATCTGTCTGGAAACATGTAGCCTCTTATTTAGCTTCAGATCCTGTCTCCAAACACCAAGTCTGTTAAGTCACCTACTACTGTGGCCTCTCTAAAACTGTTCTGTAATTGGATTACTTTTCTATCTCTCTACTTCCCTTTGCTTGGCTTTGGGTAACTTGGGAAATGGATAGAAGATAATTAATTTATAGTTAATCGTACATCAGTACTTTAAGTACAGTTGTGATCCTTGATGTTTAGATCAATAACTATTTTGCTGGGCCACATAGGAGTGAAATTGAGACGTTATACTGGCTTATTCATAAACCGTTAAAAATATAGCTTCAAAATTATTGGTGTCATCTGCACAACATCATGGCCATTATCCCAAGATGGTATTAGTACTAACTTTAAAATAGTGTGTTCTCTCCGACTTTCCCTCCAGCTCAGTTGTTCACAAAGCTATTGTAGAGTGCGTTGACTCCAGAACACATCCCAGAGTTTATACCTGAACAGCAGACATGGTTTACTTCAAGTCCTGTGCTGGGCCACTTGGGTGATGGCAAATGTTCCCATTTATCAAGTCATAAATCAGTAGGTCTGCCAGAGGTGTAAAAGATAATCAAATACCATATTTTACTCTTAGGAGAGCCTGACATCTCCTTGTGTCCATCTGGGTCAGTAAGAAAGACAGTACTGCCAGGCATGGTGACACACACCTTTAATTCCAGTACTTGGGAGGAAAAGCCAGGCAAATCTCTGGGTTCAAGGTCCAGTTTGGTCTACAGAGTGACTTTCAGGACATCTAGGGCTACAGGGAGAAACCCTTACTAGGAAAACAAGAAAGAAAGAAAGAAAGAAAGAAAGAAAGAAAGAAAGAAAGAAAGAAAGAAAGAAAGAAAGAAAGATGGAGGGAGGGAGTGAGAGAGAGACACAGAGAAACACACAGAGAGAGGACACACTGTGGGTACTATGGGATTGGGCATGGCATTTGGGGGGTGATGACTTAGCTCATTAAAACATCATCATCCCTGGGCATCAGGGAGATGTTTTCTGAGAACATGAGCTTCCTAAACAGACGGGTCTGTAGAGTTGGATACCAACCATTTACAAGAGTAGAAGTTTCTCCTGGGGGAACTGTGCAGGTACAGAACGTTATGCTGGAGCTAATTTGAAAGTTTAAAATTTGCCTCTTTATCATGGTATGGCATAAATAATGAAGAAGTCCTTGAAGCAGGAAGATCTTAGAAATGAGGGAAAACACTGAAGAGAGATTGAAATAGCCTAAGGTTTGGGAGAGAGCTCTGTCAATAAATGCTTGCCTTGTTAGCATATGGACCTGAACCTACAGTGAGGAAATGCTGGGCAGAGTGGCTTGGAACTGTAACCCCAGCGCTGGGGAAGTAGATTCAGAGAGATCGATGGGGCCAAGTGTCCAACTAGCCTACATGGCATCTTCCAGACCAGTGAGAGACCCTGATGTAAAAACCAAGGTGGACAGTGTCCTGAGGAATTACAGTTGAGGTTTACCTTTGACCCTCACATGCTTGCAAGCCAACATGCTTACAAGTATGCATCAGCATTCATAGCTCTCTCTCTCTCTCTCTCTCTCTCTCTCTCTCTCACACACACACACACACAGAGAGAGAGAGAGAGAGAGACAGAGACAGAGACAGAGACAGAGACAGAGACAGACACATACACAGAGAGAGAGAGAGAAAGAGAGAGAGAGAGAGAGAGAAAGAATATTAAAATGATCTAGTTATAAGACCACGAGAGTTTGTTCTGGGAGGCTTGATGTAAAAATGAAAGAGGGACCAGGGGAGTGAACTGTAGCAAGAGACTGTCCATCTAGCAAGGTCCCCCACTGAGAACTGTAACACAGTGAAGAGCCAGGCCCTGCTTCTGCTGCTCTTAATTGTACTGATAGAAACTGAGATGAGAACCTTGCCATGAGCCCAGAACCTTCTCTGGATCCCTGCTCTTCCATGAACTTTTCCACAGGCTTTTAGTCTTTCCTCAGAGTTTTGGTTTGGTTTTTTTTTTTTTCACACTGTCTGTCCCTTTCTTCTAATGAGCTTCAGCTATCTTTCATTCTTCTGAGTCTCAAACTGTTTTATTCTGTATCCAAAGCCATGTCCAGCCATGGGCTCCATCATTTGTGTTTCCAGCTGCCCCTTAGATATTAGCACCAGCTATCATCCCATTTCCTAACGAGGCAGACTTTGCATGTGTTTCTCGTGTCTTGAGTTAATGGGATTTATGGGGCCAGGAGAAGGAAGGCTCATAGGGCAAAGCACTCTATGCTCAAGTCTGACAGCCTGAGATGGTGGAGCTGATTTCAATCCCTGGAAAATAGATGGATAGATGGATGGATGGATGGATAGATAGATAGATAGATAGATAGATAGATGGATGGATGGATGGATGGATAGATAGATAGATAGATAGATAGATAGATAGATAGATAGACAGACAGACAGACAGACAGACAGACAGACAGACAGATAGAATACTGAGACCCATGTATAAAGCTAGATGAAGTAGCATACTTCTGTAATCTCAGCACTTCTACAGTGAGATGGGAGTTGCCATGGGAGAATACACTCAAAGCCTGTGGTAAGGTAGCCTGGAGTGTGCAGTGCTACAGCAGACACAAGAACAAAGACCCTGTGTCAACAAGGTGAAAGGGAGAAGCAACTCCTGACAGTAGTCAGTAGTTCTCTCTCTCTCTCTCTCTCTCTCTCTCTCTCTCTCTCTCTCTCACTCACACACACACACACACACAGAGTCACTCACACATGCACACACAACTACACACACTCAGTCACACAATACATGCATATACATGCAAATACACACATACACACATATACATGCATGCAAACACAATTGCACACTCACACATATGTAAACACACATGTGCATTCATAAACACATGAACATGGACACATATACATGAACACTCACATACACTCACACCTACATGTATGTATACATACACACACAAACACTCACATACACACCAGAATGTATTAGCCTGTCATCCATTGAAGTGTTCTTTACAAGAAGAAAGGAATTTTATATGCTGCCATGGAATTGAAAGAAATACAAAGATTATAGCAAAATACTCTTGTTCTTACTTTAAATGCTTTTTTTGTCTTTGGTTTTATTGGCTTCTATGTTTAACTCCCTACTTGGAAGTCACTGGTAGAAGAGCCATTTTTATAAGCATAATGTGAGAATGTCTTCAAACATCTTCTCAGTAAAGTGCCCCTTAGGTCAATATCAGCTCCTCTGAGGGGCACAGAACCTGTTAGATCACCTGCTCATCTGTCTAGAGAATCTGTAAATGTCCAGAATTGAGGCATGTTACATGAGGTGGAAACAACCTAACCAAGAGAAGTATTCACTACGAAAGGGAAGAAGCCATTTCTACAACATGGCTACATCACAGGCTGGATCCAAAGACAGAGATTCAAGTTGCTCCACTCCCCTTAGAGACACCGAATACTACTTAATGCTCAGCTAGCAGAATTCAACAGCAATCCTCTCTGTTTTGATTTAAAGGATCTTCCTATGGATAAAATCATTTGGTCCTATACTTGAGAAGGAAACTTTCACTTCATCTTGGCTCTAATAATTGTATAGTCATGATTCTAATAGGAGATAAAATAAAACACTGTTGCAGGAGACACATAAGTACTAAATATAAGCTTATGTTCAATGTTTAAAACACTTATTTTATTTTTAAGTGTGTGTGTGTGTGTGTGTGTGTGTGTGTGTGTGTGTGTGTGAATGTGTATGTCTGTATGCTCACATGAATGTGGTGCCCACTGAGTCCAAAAGAAAGGATTGATCCTCAGAAGCTGGAGTTGCAAGAGCTGGAGGGCACTGGAGGTGGGTGCTGGGGACTCTCTCAGGACCTCTGCAGGAGCAAGAATCATCTTTAAGTGGCCAGCCATTTCCTCTGCCCAGTATTCACTTGTATATGTACAAAATTCTGAAAGAGTAACACACAAGTGATGGAATTTACTCTCTGGGAAGAGCCCCAGTGCCTCAGGAAAGGAAGGGACTCTACTTTTTACTAGTAACCTAAGTCTATGTATTTTTTTCCAAAGATGAAAATTGACTGCATCAGATCATACAGGTGAAGTTGTGTTCTGAGGAGGGCTTGGGAGCTCTGTGGTGCACCAGCAGGGGCTGCTCTCTTGCCAAGGCCTTCAGAGTGTGTTTGGTGGTCCTCTGGTGTCTAGTACCACACACTAAGACAAAGGTTTTTTTTTTTTTTTTTTTTTTTTTTTTTTTTTTTTTTTTTTAGTATAATATGGGGCTAGGTTTTAGCATTTTTTCTCATTGCTAAGACCAAATTCCGTTTAAAAAAAGCAGTTTAAGGAGAAGGGAGGAGAACTTGTTTTGTCTCACATGATATGACAGTGCAGTCCATTATGTAGAGAAAGCAGCACAGTGTGGGTGATCAGAGAGGTTTTTGACTAGGTGGCTTGAGAGTGCAGGAGCTTGTTCACATCTCCTTGGATCAGGAAGCAAGGAACAGCCTGGAGGTAGAAAAGGAAACATGCTACATACTTCCCGAAAGCCACTTCCTGAATTCAGAATCCTCTTAAAATATGAGCATCAGCTGGAAGGATGAATGTTTAATTCCACGGGCCCAGGGTGGGATAACACTCCACAATCAAACCACAACAGGGATGACGCACAAATCATGAATCACGGCATCTGTGGTTGCTTCCACAAGACATGCACAGGATCAAGTCATTCAACTTTCTACCCTGGAGGAAGGAAGGTCTTATGAAGAAAGCCCACCCCCATCTGAATGAATCCATGTCTGCTGAGGAGGGGGGTCTGTTTCCTTCGAAGATGTTGCCTGTGTGCCACCAGATGGCCCTACAGCAAGCACATACAAGCAGTACTAGTACTTCTCAGTAAGTTGTAGAAATAAAAAGAATAAATAATAAAAAAAAGAAAGAGGACATGAAGTTGGGGGAACTGAAGAAGAGTTGGAACAGGAGAACTGACGGGTGGATACCATCCTCGATATATTACCAAAGAATAAATAAATAATCAAATGAGTAGAGTCCCACAGCCACCACATTAATCCTGCATTGTGAAACAAGAATGGAGACTTTGTACAGGTTATGTGTCAGTGTATCAGCCGATGTAACTCCATCACCATAAGTAAGACTTTGCTGTTGGTAGTCACTGGGATATCCCAATTTCATCTCTCCGAATCCATCCAAGTTACCACCTAAAATTAGTCCAGTGTCACTTTTACCTAAGAGTTGGAGGTAAAAGGGTCAAAGTCATAACTGAGAAGGGAAACCTGAATAATTTTTTTTAACCATAGATCAGTTTAACAAAATAAAATTGCCTTTTCCCCTTCACTGGCTCAGCACAACTCTGTTACAATCCGTTATTACTGTCTCCTGTTGTTTTTATCTTCCCAGCAGTCCTCTGTAAAATCCCATCACTTTCAAATATGACTTGGGGTGAGGTGGGGGGATGAAAAACAAGCCTTTCCACATTCCTGGCACATCTTTCCCATGCCCCTCTCTCTATGATGTTGCATAAAGCCCCTCAGAGGGCCTTATTGAACTACAATATATTCCTGTGAGACACAACAAGGGAATGTCCCCCGTGGTGTCCTTTGCCAGCTGTTTTCTATGGGCATTTGATATTAAGTGATACAGAAACATCACACTTTTGCTCTGAGGAGGAAATAAATGGAAAGCTATGTTGATATTACAGTAATATGTTGTTACTATTATATACAGAAATATGTCATTATTAGAGTAAAAGGGACCAAAAATGTACTAATCTTATCCTGTTGGTTAGCCTGACCAGTTGGTTCCAACTCTAACAATATTGCCCATGGACACGAAACACAAGCTCTTACTGTTTATTTTGGTGTGCAAATGGGATTTTGTATGTTTTCTTTATGGTAAAAACATTTCACCCTGGGGTTATGGATATGTCTGTGTTATTTTTATTGCCAGTGAAATAAGATTTTACTATATTACTGCTGACTGCAAATCCCCCTGAGATGACTTTTCTTTAGGCAAACTGATATCCCATTAGTGACCCTACACTCTGATTTTCCTGGGTTTAGGAAAGATACTTGCCTTTAATGCCAGAAAACTCAGGAACTGCTGTGTTCCTTAAAAGCATACATGTGGGGCTGGGGAAATGGCTTAGTCGGCAGAGCCTGGAGTGCATGAATGAGGTTCTGATCCCCACTGCCCACATAAAGCAGAAGCTATAATGTGAGTTTATAATCCCAGAACTCCTACAGGAAAATGGGTGGACAGGAGAATTTCTGGGGTTCAGAGATGGGCTAGCCTGGTGTAGGCAGCAGGAAATTAGAGACCTTGTCCCAAAAACACAGCGAGAAATGAGAACCAACATCTTTTGACTCTGCCCTCCAATCTTCACAAGAGTCATGTGGTGGGAAACCACCCAAGTGCACACCATACACAAAGATGACTTTCAATGGGCAGCTTATTTTTATAGACTGTATCTGGTTTTCTCTTACTTTTCATCACTTGCTGTTGAGGTCACTTAAAACCTCATCCATATACCCACACCAAGCTTCTTAGTGTCAACCTGACTAGCGTTTCAAGCTGGATGACTTGTGGGTTGTATATTCCCCTATGCATTGCAGAGTAGTCTGTAGCATCTTGGAACTTTCCAGTGGATGTCGGCAGTCTCTGATTGCCTCCAGACATCGTCAGAAAAAGAAAGAACTGCATGGAGCTTAGAACACCCAGTTAGATGTACAATGAAGGCTTTTGTGGGATGGAAATCATGGCCCCAAGTATATACGTATATACATATGTGTGCATCTGTGTCTGTATGTCTGTGTCTGTGTGTATGTGTGAATGTGTGTCTATGTGTGTGTGTGTGTGTTTGTCTGTGAGTATGTAGATCTGTTTGTGTTTCTGTGTCTGTGTGTGTATGTATGTATGTATGTATGTATGTATGTGTCTGTGTGTGCACTTGTGTTTGCGATGTGTTTGAGTTTCTGTGGCTGTGTGACATGAGTTCCTTCCAGAGGACATGAGTTCAGACTCTAGCACCCACATGATGCAAAACCATCTGTAACTCTAGTTACAAGGGATCTGATACCCTCTTCTGGACCCTCAGTCACTACAAGCATGTGGCACACATTGGTACAGGCAAACACACACATAGAATGAACAACAAATTTTAAAAGTTACTAAACATTATAAACAGAGCTCTTAAGAGAACTACTTTTGGTTGAACAGGTCGCCCAGGCATCCGATCCCAGCGCTTTACAGCATGACTTACCAGTCATGATACATGCACTCCTACATTGAAATTACAAAGGCACATATGTGCATGGAGTGCCTCTGTAGCATGTACTTTCTGTACCCTGCTTTAAGCTCCTGGCAGACTGCACTACCAGCCACTGCCCTGGTCCCCTTGGATCTATGAATGAAAGACACACGTTAGCTTATTTTTAATATGTGTTTTAGCTCAATGGCAGGGCACTTAACCTTCACTTCCAGCTCAACACCCCGAAATCTGCCCTCAACTTAGCTACCTGGTTACCTTCTCCTTGCTCAGCACCCTAAACCTGCACTCAGCTTAGTTGTGTTTCCCATCTCCTGCCTGCTATCTTCGGCCCAGCCAGAGAAGTGGCCAATGGCCACTCTACCCAAGACCTCACATGACTGCTGGCTTTCTCTTTCTCCAAAGCATGGTAAATTTCTTTTCCTCCTCCTGCATCTCCTAGCCTGACTGTAGGAACCTGGAACTCCTGCCTTTTTTTTCTCTCCTTCCCCCTCCCCCGAGCCATAGGCTGCTAGCATCTTTATTGATCAATCAAGAACCAATTGAGGAACAGGATCTTTAGTGTTCACCGATAGATTCCCAATCTAAGCATCGGAACCACCCCCTACATGTCTTTAACTTTAATATGATAGCTACAAGTTGGGTTGATTTTCTATTAGATATTCCCCCATTACTTAATACCTCCACTTGAAGCATTTACCTGGATTTATTTAGATAGATGCCAATATGAAAGGGCTGTGATTTGTTTCTATGGTATGTACATGTTTGTGCAGGTATACATGGACAAGTACATGTGTATGTGTGTTCATATGCCTGCATGTGTGAATGTATGTATATGATGTATCTCTATGTGGTATGATACATATGTATACATACTTATATGCATGTGTATATGATGTGTGTGCATGTACATTTATGTTTAGGTCAGAGTTTAGCCTCAGATGTCATTCCCAGGAGATACTCACCATAGTTTTTGAAATAGGCTCTCTCACTGGCCAGACTCTCACCAAGTACGGCTGGCTGGCTGCTCAGTGAGCCCCACCCAGTCACCTTCCTATCTCCACCACCGCAGTACTGGGATTACAAGGGTACATTCACAGCCACACCTGGATTTTCTTAAGTGGGCTCTAGGAATTAAACCCAAGTCTTATGTTTGCCTTTTGCTGACTGAGTTATCTTCTCAATCAGACTTTCTCTGTAAAGTGTGTATGGACACGTGGCAGGGGCTCAAACGTGCTGTGGTTCTTCCTTCAGTGTAAGCCCCAGCTGCCACAATGGCCTCTCCTGCAGTGGCCTAAAAGAACAGCTTTGCAGTTGGATCACAGAATTAGATTAAGATTTGGGACTCTGCCTGCTCTTCTCAGCACATTTTCTGTTCTAGGTGACTCTGAGTTGAATGGCAGTTTCAGAACATGCTGGGAAGCATGAAATGTCACTCTTATTTGATGGATGGGATTAGGACAGATAGAACAGAAGCACATTAAATTTCCCCCCAACAGGTTCCTCCTGTGATTGTCCTTTTACTTGGTGGGTTAATTTATATTTCCATTCGTTCTCTGCATCCCCACCACAGAATTTCTTTGCAAACTCTGTCAATACAATTTTTATTGCTTTCGTTTTTAATATTCCAGCTGGAACATTTTACAAAATAGACTGTCCATGCTAAAATCCAGCATGCAGTTTTTTTTGTCAGTTTGAGATTGAAAGTGGAGTTGTGCAAAGTCACTGTATGGGACATGCGACAGACACTTGGTTGAGAGGCTCTGGGTACCTGGACATGTCCTTATCAGCCCAGGGCAGGTCTCTCTGCCCACTGCCTCATGAACAAAATGTGTCAAAAATCCTATTTAATAATAAAGGATTAATAAAAAGCTAACCAGACCTTCCATAGCAAAGGACTGCCATGCCTAGTTACAAATGCCTTTCATCCTTGGAAAGCAGACATTACTTGAATTTCCCTTGAACATTTACCAAGATGTGGCTTTGGTCTTTTGTTCTCTGAAGTCTCATCTCTAGCTTTCTCTGAGCTTCATGGACCCGTTGTGAATGGCCAAACACTAACATCGTCTTTACATGCATTTATTCCTCAATAAACAATTACTATATTACTACAATGCCGCAGGCTCCTTTCTACACAGCAAGGTCATTATTGCCTGAATCCACATTGAACTAATAGTCTAAAGAGAGAAATAGTTAAGAAATACGCTGTATTTTTCTGCTTAGGCTTCCATGGTCAAGTCATTATCTTAACTGTAATTGATATCCTCACAAACTCCGAAGGCTCAGAGTTCAAAATCAAGGACATAATTTGCTTTCTGAGTGGGTGCCCCCTTCCTGGCTTTTCAATGGCTACCATCCTGTGAGTGCGTACGTGCATGCATGTGTGCATGCGTGCGTGCGTGCGTGCGTGCGTGTGCGTGTGCGTGTGCGTGTGCGTGTGTGTGTGTGTGTGTGTGTGTGTAGGATGAAAAATGGGCTCTTAGGTATCTGTTTCTAACTGAAGTCACAAATTCTCTCTCACCACGACCCCGCCCTTGTTGTACCCTCTTACTTTAATTGCTTTTTCAGAGGCCTGTCTTCCAATACAGTTGTGCCAGAAGTCAAGATTTCAATGTCTGAGCTGCGGGGGCGGGAGACACATTCAATCTATAGCAGAAAATTTTGTTTTCTTTTTGAGAAACCTTCTGCTGCTGCTTCAGTTATAGAGCAAAGAAAAGTAATAAAGAAGGGGGATTATATCATATATATATACATATATATATGTGTGTGTGTGTACATACATATATATGTATATATATATGTGTGTGTGTGTGTGTGTGTGTATATATATATATATATATCCACAAGTCACGAGGGCCTTTAAGAATCCACATATGACATATGAGAGGTCAAAGGGGTAGGTGAGGCTACAGAAGCTGGGAAGCCATCAGTGTACACAGATTCCACACTGTCCTACTCAGTAAGAAAGGGGGCAACAGAAATGGGGAGGAGAAAGTTTCAGAATCCCAGATGTGTGAGCAGTGGGTATGAATAGACATCGGAGAGGTTGGCTGTAGACTCATTGTCTGGTGACTGAATTCTGTCCTCGTTGCAATGAGAAACCCTTGAAGGCTGTCAGGCAGATGAGCATAGAGGTAAGGCATACTCTGAGAGACAAAATAGAGGAGTATTGAGTGGTGTTTCAGAGTACCGTCTGAAACACATAGGTACACAGAGGAAATGTTCAGTAAACCATTTAAAACAGAAAATAGAGGGCCAGAGAGCTAGCTCCGTGGCCAGGAACACATGGTGCTCTTGCAGAGGACCTGGATTTGGTTCTTAGCACCCAAGTTATATGCTTTACAACCACCTCTAACTCCAGCTCCGAAGCTTTCTATGCCCTCTTCTGGCCTCTGTGAACGCTCACATACTCATGGTGTGCACATAGACAAGTAGACAGATGCATACACATGCAGGTACAAAATTAACAAGTACAAAGATGGATATTTTGTGGGTAGCAATTGTCTTTATAAGAGACAGTTTAGAGCTGAGTGTTCTGGATATCTGCCATCCTAGCACTTGTTAGGCTGAAGGGTTCACATGAGTTTAAGCCCAGTCTGTTTGCATCCTGAGATCCTAGCTTAATTTTCTATATGACATGATGATATGCACATGCAATCCCAGCACTCAGGGTGTCGAGGGTGGGGGATCAGGAGTTCAAGGCTAGCCTCAGTTACTTAATGGATCAATGGTCAGTTTTTGGTTACATGAGACCTCATTTCCAAAAGAGATTATTCAGAGCAAAGATAATTTGGTATAATTTTGAGTATATAAATACATACTTCTATATGTATGCTCTATAGATTAAATTATATATATGTGTGTATATACACACACATATATATATATATATATATATATATATATATATACATATACACATATACACATATACATAGATATGTGTGTATATATTTGCCCTTCTAGGGTATAACTTTTTGATTGCATCAGACACACACAGTTCTGACTTCACAGCAATCAGGGTTTGAAGAGTGCACCCACTCCTAAATCCCCTCACACCCCTCTGGAGTAACCCCTTCTCTCATAACTAGACTATTCCAGCCTGTAACTTATCTCTCACTTCTATGATTTTCCCTTTTCCATACTGTGATATAAACAGGATGTTTACTTTGTAGTGTCCTGTGTCTCCTTTCATTTAGCATAACTCCCTTGAGATCTACCCTGTTGGCTTTACCACTGGTTATGGCTGCCTCTCCTCGTTTATAGATTTCACATTCACGGGTTCCATCAACTATAATACAAAATATTTGAAAAAAATGCATCTACATACAGACATTTTATTCTTGCCTTTATCTCCCAGAAGATAAGGTCTAACTGCTTATAAGAATTGTACTTGTATTAAATATTATATGTAATCTAGAATTAACATGCGGTAAACCAGGAGTAGGTACAGTATGAACACACTTCACTGTCTTATGCAAGAGAGCAGAGAATCTCTGTGTTCTGCTCTCCATGGCTGGGGAGGATCTGGAATCAACCCTTCATGGACAATAAGCATGTCTGTGTTTTCTATCTTGTTGCTTCATGGTGTTCCACTGTGAGGATGCACCACTGTCTTTGGACAGGTTTTAAATACATCTGATTGTCACCAGTTTCAAGTGAATATGAATAAAAGTTCTGCCCACAATTACATTAAGGGTTTTGTATAAGCAAATTTTCATTTCTCTTACTTAGAGAGCACAGGGTCCTGGGTCACAAGATGTGTCTGTATCTATGCTCATAAGAACCTCTAACCCTTTGTCCTAGATAGTCATAGCACCTTGCATTCCCTTCATTGGGAGAATTTCACTTTCTCTCAGTTCTTGTCAGAACTTCTTTGTGTGTGTGTGTGTGTGTGTGTGTGTGTGTGTGTGTGTGTGTGTGTGTGTTTTCTGTCCTGGTGGGTGTGTACCTAGTGTTCCTTTAAAATCATAGTCTTAGCAAGAAGAGCCAGTGAGCAGGTGTAGGAAGGACATGTCATAAAATGGATTAGTTGGTTTTGTTTTCTGTTTTCCTTATCTATGCATTTTTTTTAATCCAAAGGATATGGCCTTAAAAATCCTCGGTAGGGATTGGAAAGATGGTTTAGCAGTGAAGAAAACTCACCACTCTTACAGAGGACCTGAGTTTGGTTCCCAGCCCACACATTGGAAGACTTACAAACATCTGTAACTCCAATTCCAGAAGATCCAACGCCCTCTTCTGGCACTGCACTCACAAGTGCACAGAGCCATACCCACATATACACATAACGAAACATAAAGAAATATATACTTTTAAAATTCCGGATAAAACCTAAAGAAAATAAGTTTAACTTAAATAGATTTATAATAAAATCATGCAAGTCGCTAATCCTTGCTTTGAGCCATTCTCAACTTGAGTGTTGGCAACCTCAAATCTTAGGTTTTCTCTATCCAGCAGAAGAACCATGAAATCCTTCCTTTTAGATAAACCCTTGTGTCTTCAAAGTGTCAGTGGATGCTGGGGGTTAACTAATGTTTTATCTTGCTACTTATAAAGAAAAGCATCATTACTGAACCTTGCTATGGGTTTAGCAATGTAAAACAGCCCTTGCTTTATCCCAATAGATAGGAACATGAGTGCATAGTCTCTCTCTGGTGACCTCGTCTTATCTGTTCCATGGCTTTTTTGGTCTTTCATGTAAATGGAACTTTGTGGAGAAAACTGTTTAAAATCTCACTGAAGAATTAGGTCAGCAGACACCTGGTAAACACTAAGGCCTCTCCTGCATGTTGATGAGTATGCCCTTGGTTTTAATATCTAGGCATTTTTCTTTTGTGGAAGAGAAGGTTCTTCCCTCAGATTTGTGAATTCCTAATTTTACCCAGTATTATTTTATAGGTGTTCAGTGGGTGTTCCAGAAGGTTAAGGAAAGTAAATGCTACCCACAGTCTCTTGGAGCACGTCTCAATAATCCTGTTACCTACCCCACTTTCTTGATTGAATCCAGGAAGTTCTTATTCCAGTCCAAACTCAAGTCATCCTCTTTCTTCTCTTTCCATGGAGAAAACATTATTCTCTGAAGGAGGCATGGATACTAACACAAAATACCTAGAACAGTGGATTCCAACCTTCCTAATGCTGTGTGTGACCCTTTAATACAGTTCCTCAGGCTGTGGTAACCCCCAACCATACAAGTATTTTCATTGCCATTTCATAACTGTAATTTTGCTACTGTTATGAGTTGTAATGAAAACGTCTGATATGTACAATGTATGATATTCCACCCCGATGAAAGGGTTGTTCAACCCTGAGAGGGGTCACAAAGCAGCAAGTAGAAAACCACTGAACTAGACCTTTCTAGGAATGAATTCTTACTTCCTGAACAAATGCACTCTATGTGGGCTCTTACCAGCCATCCTTGCAAAGCCTGGTGTCTTTTTCTTTTGGAGGACTCTCTTTGGAGGACTTTTGGGCACTACCACCATTTGTAAGGCTTCATACTGCCCTCTACCTGTTAGTTACCAACACTGGATGTCCACAGTTGATTTTGTAAGATGACTTAAAGTTGTCTCTGTATTCACCTGATTTGTTTCTTAGAGAAATCAAATATATAACCCTTCCAGATGGTCCCGTGAACAATTCTCTGGAAAAGCATTCATGGGGACGCCTCTTTCTTGATGTGCTTGGCAGGGCTGGATTACAGGCCGGGTGTGCAGCAGCTTCATGAATCTCTTGTTGTTGTTTTCTGTTCACAGATTTTATTCTTCACCGTACAGTCTCGCAACCAACCGCATGATCCCACAGACATCTATCACGCCACTCATTGCTGCCTCCCCTGTCTCCACATACCAGGTACGTCTGTTCACCTGCACCTCATGCAAGGTCTTCCTTGCCAGTAATGTGCTACTGAGAGTCCCAAAGGGCATGGTAGGATCTTAAAAAAAATGGTGGCCTACACAGTAGCCATACCTTAATATGATAATGTTCCTGTTAGGAATTGATTTAGGATTGGCTTCCCAAGTAATCAGATCTGGTAAGCCTTGCATCTTTTGTACACAGCTTCTTCAGTGCTAGGGAATGGTCCTGCCTGTTGTCTGCTGGTTGGGTTGCTCACACTCCACAGGGGTCTTCTCTAATAAGCATCTCTGTAGAGATCCCTCTACCTGTATTGTGTTCCGGGGTAGCTAGCCTACCTTGTCATCTCACTGTTTTGTCACAGTTGTCTTGGTAAAAGCACCCCATTAGGTATTAAATGGGACCTCTCACTGGGGAAGATCATGAAAGTGGATTAAACATGTTTCTTCTTCCCGCTCTTTACCTGATTTCTTATTCTTAAGAAGATCAGACTTTGGGGGACCCATGTGTTGAAATGTTTGGGCATCTGAAACTCACTACGAGTTCTAAACTAGGTGTTCTAGCCAGTAGTTCTGAGTCCAAAGATGGATGGAAGTAGCCACGCTTCTGCAAAACTTGCTCCTTTTCTTGCTCTTGTGAGCTCTCTGCCAGCTACGCCAATCAGCACTCCATTCTCTTCACCTGCTGCTGCTAACCACTCTTCCGGTTCTCATCATAAAGTGCCTGTAAATGCCACATAGGGAGGGACTGGGAAAGCACACAGGTGTGTGCCCATGATTTCTTTGTAGTATGCAAAATCATTGTGGGCAGATGTTTCAGAGCAGGTGGGAAGCCAGCGTTACCTACTCCCACTAATCCAGTGGCATTTCCCCAGCTCACCCACTCTATTTTCCAGGATGTCCCATCTGTCGGACCATCAAAATTGGAGTTTATACACATTTTTCCTTAACCACTGAATCCCCCAGAAGCACACCATTCCTTTATGACACTCAGACTCTTGAAACAAGATCTCCACGCCAACAGGGTAGTTTTGTTTAAATTGCGTGAGGTGTTTCTAGAGTGGCTGACTTCTTAATTGCCTTCTCTTGGGACCCATGAGGCCGTGTGCAGGTGTGTTTCAGTTTCATTCTCCTTCAGGCGTGGTGTGTGTGTGTGTGTGTGTGTGTTGTCTTTTGTCTAATCTTGGCTCCTGCTGGAGCCAAGACCGCCCACTGAGTCACAGCATGGAATACTTAGGCAACATGAATATCCACAGAAAAGTGATTATCGTCTTTCAAAGATTACAGCAATTTCCCATGTTGTTAATTCTTACTTTGCACCATTTAAAAACAAAACAAAGCAACTAAAGTATAATGGTGAATTTGGGGGTGAAAATATAACATATCATAAAATAAAATCTCATTGGCTTTCTATGTGATGATCCACTCCCACAAATTTTCTCATATGGCTGTCACATGACACATTTCAGAAGAGCTGGTGACTATTCTACACATTTTTTACACACAGTACCAGTTGTCATGGGAGAGAATAATATTTTAAACATGTTTAAGATGGCCTCAACCTAACACATTCCTCCACACTTTCTGTTCTGTTTCTTTCTGGCACTAATTTTTCTGCTTGGCTGGTTCTAAGATGGGGTCACCTGCTCATGGAAAGCTCCGATTGGTAACAGAACAATTGGGAAGTCTTAGCAGTAAACCTCAGATTATTTCAGTTTTTCCCTGGATGTCCCAAGGAGATGACCTACAAATAGTCTCTGGGACTCTTTAAAGCTTCAGTCTTCACCTCTAGCTTCAAAATAAGGTTTTAGGGTTCAGCCATGAGAACTGGGGAAGTGGCTCAGTCATCAGAATGCTTGCAATCTCCCAAACCCACAGAAAGACAGGTGCAGTGGTACAGATTTGTAATCCCAGCTAGAAAGGTGGAGTCGAGCACATTTGGGGCTTGCTGGCCAGTCAGTTTAGTGTACTTAGTGTGTTCCAAGCTAGTGAGAGACCCTGTCTCAAAATAAAAAAGGAAATAAAAAGAAAAAATGAAAGAAAGAAAAGATAAAATTTACCTTATGAATGACACCTGATGCTGACTTACATGCATACTTACAAATACACACACACACACACACACACACACATATACACACAGGCACACACACAGGCACATACACAGGCACACACACAAATACACACACAAATACACACACAAATACACACACGCGCACACACACACACACACACACACACACACACAGACTAGCCTATGTGGGTATTGCAACCAGCCACCTAGATGGGGAATTGCTAAATTAATCAGTTCCTGCCTCCACTTCCTAAGACCTAGTACAGCGCCACCAAACACCAGCACCGAGTTCCTTGTGTGATTACCTTGTCCTAATGACTGCTGTTTGATGCGTAGGTCCAGAGCACGTCATGGACGCCACACCTGCCATACATTATGCAACCAACAGTAAGTGTTCTCAGTCACCTGAGGCTCAATGTTTTTATTCTCCAAGCGCAAGCTTTTGGGATGCATACTGGCTCTGGGGTGGAACTTTGCTTGTAGACTAGAACTCTTTCAGACAGAGACTTCCTCCAGAAGCAGAGAGGCCCCTGGAAAAGGCACAGAAGCACATGCCACAGGCAGCTAGAGAGATAGGCATGAACACAGAGTCAGAAACAGAGATTTGTGTGCAAGAGGACTTCTACTTCAGAAAGAAACTCAGAACTCTTTAAATTAAGCCTGACTTATGAAGACCACACTTTATGGACCACACTCTCTTTGTTACTTTCTCCTTACTCCTGGACACAGTGTGGTAGGCTCTGGGGACATTTTGGACTATCATGACCAAGTGCAGGCTCAGTGAAATGCATTTGTAAAACCTACAGAGGAAAGATGATGCATGGGCAGATTCCATGTTAAAGATGATTTGCCATTCTATTCTTTACTGGAAAAAAAAATTGTCTTCCAAAACGTTCCAAGTACTTTCTACTTGCTGGATTTCCCAGTTGTGGTCCCTTTCCTTTGGCCCCGTGAGAAGAGCGGTGCACCACAGAAGGACCTAGACTGCAGTGGAAGAGCCCTTTGCTCTTTGTTTTATTGTGCAGTTTTTATAGCTCTATAGGAGAGGAAAGGAGGGAGAGGTTCATACACACACATGCGTGCGTGCATGCGTGCGTGCGTGTGCGTGTGCAAACACACACACACACACACACACATATCCAGACACACAGACACACAGAGACAGATGAGACAGAGACACAGAAAGAGAGAGTATTTCAACAGCACCACACTCATTAGAGCATGGAAACGAGGCCAGAGCCCTAGACAGGGAGTTGTGTTGTGTGACAGATACCCTGGTTTCCTTTTTGTTTACTTAACAGTAGTCTGTCAGAGGCAGAAACTGTAAGTGACAGAAAAATGTGAAAATGACCGTCATGAACATTATCTTCATTATAGAATTTTAACCCTTTTGGATAGTTCATTTACATAAAACAGCCATAACAGAGACCAGGAGATTAAATGTGCATACACACACACACACACACACACACACACACACACACACACACACTCATGTCTTAACACCATAGAAGTTGGGGTTGTATTTTGCAAGTCCCTCTAGTTTCCCTTATTTATACATCTTAGGGCCTTTCTAAGTTCATCTTGCCTTTGTTCTATAAATTGTACCAATATATCCAATACAGAACAAAACTTCAGGCTTGCTGTCCAAGCCGTGAGATAAAATTCAGTATGTCCTGCCAAAGCAGTATATGTAGCTTAGTACAGACAGAGCCAGCACAGGGGGAGCACAGACTGCTTGGCAAGCTCCGGAGAGAAGACTGTCCAGCAGGAACCAATAGACTTATAAAAGAAATAATGTGCTCACCTACAGAGTAAGAATGCTCATAGTCTCTCTCTAAGGCAAGCACCATCACCTTGTGGCCAAAGGAATGCACATCTGGAAAACTCTGTGAATGTTTTCCAGATGTCAAGCATAGATGAATCCCAGTTCATCTTGAAATCTTAAAAGAGGGAGGAGAGAGAAAGAAAAAGAGAAAGAGAGGGAGAGAGAGAGAGAGAGAGAGAGAGAGAGAGAGAGAGAGAGAGAGAGAGAATATTTATTTCCACTGGAACTAGGAACTACGGCCAAAGCATTTTAATTCCTCCTTCTCTATCCCAGCAGATCTTTAGCTCTGTCTTAATGTGTGTTTATAGTATGTCTTTCTTTGTCAAATATTAGGGGTGTGTGTGTGTGTGTGTATGTGTGTGTGTGCGTGTGTGGGTTTATGTGTCTTTGGATTTTGCTAGCTGTGGCATCTGGTCTATCAGACCACATCACTTCCCACGACTGAGCTATGCATCATGGTTGGGCTTGGTGGTCTCTAAGGCTAACATGTGAGGTCTATGGCTCCAGTGGTTTCCTGGACAAAGGACTGTCTAGGCCACCCACCACTTTGTTTTCTAAAAATGAGCTAAACAGTGTCATGGCAACACAGAGCTTGTGCCATCTGTCTTCCCCTAACATGCCTTTTAGTTGTCTATACTTTTGAAAGAACATTACCAGCTGGTCTGGTCTTTACCAGGGTGAGAGTTAAACTGGTCTCTCCCGATGGTACTAAAATATAAATATAGTTTAGCTGTCTAAGGCCAAAAAAACAGACTAACTGGAGCTGGCAAGGCTGAGAAAGTTGATGATAGTTGTGCTGATTCTTGGCTGGGATCGTTGTGCTTGGAAGTCTTTCTAGCTTGTGGGAAGTTAAGCAGCAGATTAAAGTTTCCTTGTCCTTACATGATCATGGTAATATCTAAGTAATTATGGATTTCGTTCATTAAGTAAAGCATAGTACCAATGCTCGGAAGTATGCTTTGTCAAATTCAAATTCTCAGCAAATGGTTATTATTGAGTTGGAATAAACAGATGTCTAATTTTATTTTAAGTAACATCATTTGTAGAAAATGGCTGTTTGTTTAGAAGCAAACCTAAGGACACTAAGAGTCATTCTTCTCTAACACATTTCGGAGCTATTTAAATTCCTTGCCAGTAAGTGTGGTGCAAACACCTTTAGCCATAAATAAGTAAAATTAATTATATCAATACTTACTTAATTTTCTAATTAAGCCATTTAACATCTAATTCTTAAAGATAATGGCTATTAGTATACTTTTCTTACTAAGCGGAGCTTGATTTACAAGCATGTTCACATAGTCAATACCCACGTCTCAAATATCGAATTCCAATTTATTTTCAGTTTCTCTCATTGTCCTGGTTAACTTTGCATGTCAGTTTGACACAACCTGGAATCAGCTGAAAAAGAGTCCCAATAGTGTAACTGTCTATATTAAATTGGTATGTGGGTATAGGAGAGGAATTTTCTTGATTGATAAGGGTTGTAGGACATCCACTATGTGTGATAACATTCCCTTGGTAGCATCCACTATGGGTGA
Organism: Arvicanthis niloticus; assembly: GCF_011762505.2. NCBI lineage: Eukaryota > Metazoa > Chordata > Mammalia > Rodentia > Muridae > Arvicanthis > Arvicanthis niloticus. The sequence continues at coordinate 37,032,119 of NC_047678.1, read as the reverse complement.
AAACATTCCCTTGGCAGAAGGCCCTGGGATGTAGAAGGAAACTACAAGAGGTAGAGCAAGTGAGAGAATGATAAAGAAACAGTTCCTTAGTAGTTTTTACTCTGACTTCTTTCAACAGCAGATCATGACCCATGAGTGAGAGATAGTAAAACCACCTTTTCTTTACTTAAATTGTCTTTTGGTCATATTTGCCATAACAACAGAAAGAAAAACAAGACATACCTCCATCACTTATTTGGTCCCCATCATTATACAGACTTGTGTCTGAGCCTCTTGGTAGTGGTGGGATCCTTACATTGTGCTTTTGTGCTGACTCCTAAGTGGGTACCAGACACCTCATCCTGACCCAAAGTCCTAGAGGTTTGATTTGGGGGATGCTGTGTTCTCAACAAGGATATTAATTGGAAGCAAAATCATGCTTCTGTGAAGGCATGAAGAATTAAAGTAGAACCGGGTCCCTGGGCTGTTTTGTCTGAATGTATAAATGGTTAAGGCAGAGTGGTGATGGTTCCTCACTGAGAACTGACTGTGGAGAAAGGGGTGGGTGTGTGCACTGAGAGGAGGGAGGGAACAAGCATGTGCTACTGCCCCATGCCTGACAAGAAGCAACTGAGGGGAGAAGGCATCCCTTTAGCAACTCGAGGGAAAGGCTTTTCACTTGCTCATGGGTTAGAGAGATACAGTTGATCCTGATAGGGAGATGATGCGTCCAGAAGAGTTGTTGGCTGTGGAGTGAACAAGGCTTGCTCACAATAGATCCAATGAGAAAGGAGAGGAGCAAAATGTGGGTGTCTTGCTGACTTTCTTCTTTGTTCTTCTGTGTTCGGTCCGAGATCCTATGTCATAGGATGGCACAACCCATATTCATGGAGGTTTTCCCCCTCATGTATTTCTCTCAGGAAATACCCTCACAAATACATTCAGAGTGAGCTTCACCAGGTCTTAGGCATTTTTTAAACTAATCGAACTGTCAACCCAAGTTCATAATTACACTACGCTGCCAAGGTTTGCTGTTCCAGTTTGCTTGTCTCCAATCTTAATTTTCTAAGCACTGTTCCTTTTTATTAACTTAGAGCAAAAGATTCTGGGGAGATGGGATGAAAGTCTCCTATCGTGTGTCATAGCCAGTGTTCTGGTGTTTGTACAAGGAAATAGTTCACAGTTCACTGTAGCTAGACCTGAAGGTCTCACTGGATCTTCTGGAGAATTGCCAGTCCCACTTAGAAAAGATGACCATGTCTGTTTGGGCTGTTTGCTGTAAAACATAAAAAAACTCCGAGGTAAGAGGGCTGTTGCATATTTAACTACTTTGTCAGCACACTCAGTTGTCTCTGTGTCTCAGCACAGGGCTCCTGACTGTTTGCTGAGATCTCAGCATCGCCCTCACAGGCTGATGGCTTGCACAGTGCACCTGCTCTCCAAAGCAGCACGCGTAATGGGAATGGCACATAAGCACACAGTGGACAGATCTGTATTCCAGTGTGTGCAGATTTTGTTAACTCCACCCTGCTGACTAGGAGAGAAAGCAGAGTCACATTGCCTTCAGCTCCATGAAGGCTCCTTTGATTCACAAGCCTCCTATTTTTCATACCATCAGTGCTACTCATTTCAAGGAGAAAGGTCACCTTTTCTTTCTATTTAATTACAGTTATCTAATTACAGCTGTATAAGAAATGTGAGATCACCTTGTTGCAGCGTTGACAGTTGCGTCACCATAAGGGCCACATCAGGATTTTAATGGTGAATGAACCCTATGTCTAGGGCTAAAGGACAAATGGCAGTTTCTCTTTGGCAACAAGGCTGTTTCAGCCGGGATACTGAATCTGAGTCTTCTTTGCCTGAATATAGGTTGTGGCTGCCCGGTTTCTAGGGTTGTTTTCTGACAGAACATAGATTTGGAAAAAACCACTGTGTTTGCATTCCACAAGCACTGTTTTGTATGACTTCTCTTTTATGCCAACACCTGAACAGAACAAAACGTCAAAACCTTCATGTTTTCATTACTCAAGTGTCAGAGTAAGATATTTCGAGTATCTACAGAAGTAACCTGGCCCTAAAAATACATGTATTCACATGAAATAATGCCCAACCTAATGAGAACAACTAACTCCTGGGCCATATGTTACTGCTTCTAGCAGAACAGAATCCATATGGGTTGGGGTGGCTTGTAGATGGCCATCTTCTCTCTGGCTTCTTTTCCTTCTATTACTCCTCCAGAGTGAAGGAAGTCTGAAGAAGGCTCTTTCCACAGTAGGCCACTTAATGCTCTGTTGCTAGTGGATAGAACTCTGACATTCTTTCTACAGTACTTGTTCAATCTTACATGTCCTGGAAACAGCCATATAAGGTCTACCCTTCTACACCTTCAACCTTATGGAGAGTGTGAGAGGATTTGCAGTGAGGATTTCCTCATGCATAGATTCTCTTCGTTAGAAGTGACCGTTATGTTTTTTGAAGTCAAAGAGTGATCTATAGTAGCCGTATTTTTGGTTGGGTTTTTTTAAGTATGGAGAAAGCCAAAGTAAAAGAATAAATAGGAAGGAATAGATAGGTGGACAGAGAGATGATAAATAGGTAATAGATAGATAATAGATAGATGATAAATAGATAGATAATAGATAGATGATAGATGGACAGACAGATGATAGATAATAGATAGATGATTGATAGATAAATAGATAATAGATAGATGATAAAGAGATAGATAATATATAGATATGTAGATATATAGATAATAGGTAGACAGACAGACAACAAAACATGATAAATTCTAAGCACTCACAAATTCTAGCTGGAGAAACTGCCTAGGGATGCCACTTTAAGGCAGACAGCTGGAGTCTAAGGCCAAGCATAGTGTTCCCCCAGGTGGGACTTCTAAGTCAAAGAACAGTGGCAGCAGACAAGAGAGGACATCATCAAAACTGGGGGCTCACAATACCCAGCAGAAACTGACTGGGGAAGCTGAGGTGGTCAGCAAGAGTTCCTGACTTAGTTTTCTCTCACCACCTGCAAATTGGCTTCTCTCTCACACTGCAAGCACTTTTATATCATGGGGAAAACATAGTAATGTCTGTTGGAAATGGTTAACTCCCCTCTGTTCTCACTCACAGACGTGGTGTTTTTACTCTGTGATGGTTTCGCATTTCTTCATTCCATGTTGCAGACTTAGGGGCTAACCCCCATCTATAGATAAGGGGCTTTGGCAGATACTCAAAAGTGCTTGGATCTGAAACAGTACTGTGGGGCAAGCAATGCCCACTTCCAGAGCCAAGTTCTCAGGAACTCTAACAGCACATGATAGTTTATGAATACATTACACCTAGTGATCAAGTACCATTCAACCCAGTCCATTTTTAAGCATATGAAAATGCATATGTATTTAATGTGCATTACGTTACAACTTGTTTGACTTTTTCCCACTAATAGAATTGTCTTAGTTTTTGTAGCTATAACAAAATACTTGATTTGGGTATGACAAAAGATAGAGTGATTTACTTTGGTTCAATGATTTAGTCACATTTTTTTTTCTTGATGTGATGAGACACTATGACCAAGACAGCTTATAAAAGAGAGTGTTTGTTGGGAGCTTACAGTTTCAGAGGGTTGATGGTGGGGAACGTGACAGACAGGCAGGCACACAGGTACTCGAGAAGCAGCTGAGAGCTCACATCTTAAGATACAACCACATGGAAGAGCCAACGATAACTAAGAATGGCCTGGGTTTTTGAAATTTAGAAACCTACCCCAGTGACACACCTCTTCGAAGAAGGCCACACCCCCCAATCCTTACCAAATACTTTTACCATTGGACAGCAAGCAAGCAAATCCTTGAGCCTATGGAAGCCATTCTTATTCAGAACCTCAAACTCATATATTTCCAGTCTGAAAGTCCAAAATAGGTAGCCACATCTGCTTAGCCCTCTGTCTCCCTTACCCTGGCAGATGGCATCAGAAGGCTCCCAAGGTCCCCTCCTCCTTAAGTTTAATCTATACACTTAACAATACATTTTCAGCTTCATTAGAATGTGCCCTCTTGCTCATTAGCATCATGGGAAAACTTTTACTAAGTGTTTTTTTGTCCTTAATAAGCTGCATATGTTGGACTTAATCCAGAATCTTTTGGGAAAATGGTTTTTGTTCCTTTTCCTTTTGCCCACTCAACTTTAATTACATATATTATAATTGTGTAATTTTTCATTTATTTCTTGCACTGAAAGCTCAATCATGAACTACCTTCAATCAGAATATAAACTTCTTTAAAACATTTTTCTACTTCCATGCATTAGTATTCTATTCATTATTCTGACAGCAGGTTTAATTATTAGAATTAATAGGTGCTATACCATTTTATATATCATTGTTTTAGTCAAATTTCAATATCATAATTGCAAAGCCTTCATAATTATAATTTGAAAGAATTACTTGTTCCCTAAATTCTGGAAGAAAGGGGTTTAAAATAACCCACTGGAACACCTTCTTAGTGTTTGGAAATAAATGTGTATATTTTGTCAAACTCAATTTTAAAGAATAATTCATGAATTCTAATTCATAGAAGACTCAAATACATACACTTCCTACAGATCTGTGAACATACTACATGAATCTTACAAGCTGTCAAATTTCTATATCCTTAGTAGTCATGCAAAAGCAGGTCTATTTGAATATACTGGGTCACAAAATGAAAAGATGAAGACAGAAAGGGGTGAATAATGAAGGAGAGAAAAATTAGATAGCAGGGACTATGATAAAAATAAATTACATGTACATACTTACATATATGTATATACATATATAAATGTATACATATATACATGCATACATATATACATGTATATATGTATATACATATATACATGTGTATACATATACATACATGTATACATATATGTACACATACAAGTATACATACACATATATACATACCTATATGTACATACATATATACATGTATGTATACATATATACATATAGGCATACATACATATATACATACATATACATACATAAAGTTGTAAAATAATAACTTAACAGAGGACTTAAGATGCATAAACAGTAGCAATTAGTAGTTGTAGATAAACATTTTATAATTTTTTTAAATTATCACAGAGTTGTTTTAGGTTCTTCTTTGTGATCAAGTATGAGGAACATTTTCTCCATGTTTCCCTTTACTCAGTCAGTCCTTCTCTTCCTGAGGTTCTAACTGTGATAGCCAATCATTTTTCACATTATACAATTGGTTCAATTGGCTTGGTTTCAACGGAAAAGATCAGCAGTTTAAAATAATGGCACACCAGATAGACATGGAACGTCCTCTTCATGTTAGAACTAGAGGAAAGGAACTCTTCATCTTCTCCTCTCAAGATGTACAGTCCCATCATAAAGAAAACATACATGCATTTAAGATGATCTCATTAGAATATACAATTGGAAAGTGTTTAATGTTTAATAGTTATATGAGGAAGAATTGGAGAGCATCTTTGAGGGCAAAGAAAAAATGAATATGATCTGATGAGGTGGTGTCTGTGAGTGTTAAAAAAATACATACCCAAATATCATACACAAAAATGTAGGGAAAGAATCCCAAGAAAATTCACTGATTTTGATCAACTCAGATATCTGCTCTGGGATAAGGGAAGGATTTGGCTGGAATCATGAATCCTTGTCCTGTTGGAATGAAACTCATTTTTCAATTTTCAGAGGCTACGACACATTTAGAAAGACACATTTTTATTATTATTATTTTGATGTATGTTGGTGTTTTGACTGCATGGATTTATGTGTACCATGTGCATGCAGTGCTTGCAGAAGCCAGTAGAGGGCGGAGGATCCACAGGCACAGAAGTTATAAGTGATCATGAATAGCCATGTGGATGCTGGGAGCTGCACTCAAGGTCTTTGCAAGAGAAGCTGGTGCTCTTAAGTACCCACCTGTCTCTCCTGCCCTTCTGCCCTCAATTTTATTAGTTTGTAAATAGCACTGCTATTGCCTAGAATTTAGGTTCACTTCATTAAATAGTAACATGAATTATAAATTATTTCACTAGACAATATGAAAACATTATACTTTCCAGTAGTGTAATATATAAATCAATCAAAAGTGGAGAAAAATAGCTTTTTGCATTAAGAAAATGTCACTATTTAAGGCTGCTGAACATATAATAACTCTATACCCATGATGATTTTACTTGGTAACCTCCACCTTTCAAATAGCTCCCCAAAAGGCACCTTGGAGAACACATTTCCTGCTGTTTGAGGTCCCTGGCTCCAAAGTAGAAGAGCATAGGAAAGTTTTGGAGTCTTTTGAAATCTCAAAATATGCTTTAGCCCTTTCTGATGTAATTATCAGACCCATGCAGGCTTGGTAGTACACACCTTTCATCCCAGCACTTGGGAGCAGAAGCAACAGGACCCTGAGTGCAAGACCAGTTTGTGCTATAACAGCAAGCTCCTGTCTCACATTTCCAAGGGCTGTGGATATGGCTCAGGGTAAAGCACTAGCATAGCACATGGAAAGCCATGGATTCGGTCTGTAGAATCTCAGCATGAAGGTTGGTTCCAGATGCTTCAGTCTCTGTGGCCATTGGACATAGTAACATTCCATCTTCGATACTGTGGAAATTGGTTATTGTACTTGTGTATAATTATCTGTCATTCTGTGCATTTTTATATGATTTTACTCTATTCCTTTTTTATATAATTTTACACACAGCATCTGACCATAAGAATGAATGACCAAGAGGACCCCTACATATCCTTAGATAGTACTTAAAATCTCTTCATTACACCACCCTCAACAAGCCAGAAGGTGGTGACCTAGCCTGTTTCTTCTTAAAATGTCAGCATTACTAATAGTTAATGTTCAGCATAACTTGATATACATGCAAACTGACCTTCTGTGATGGGTTCATTTCCTAAAGGATGCAAAAATATAACTAAAAGAATGTCCATGCCAGACTCCAGATGACAACATGCTACTGATTGTGTGAGGTGACACAATCATGTAGAGATGGGGCAAATCATTCATTTTTACACATTTGTTGTTGCCATGACAACCAAAGCTACCAAGGGAGACTCTAAAGGGCTGAGAGTGAGGGTCAGGGAGACTCTGAAAGTGTTCTCTCACATCTAAGTGCCTGTTGGTTAGTGTGATCTTCAGCACTCATTAAACAGGCACTCGTAAATGGGTTCAAGTTGTTAACCCTAAACTTTAGACACACTGTTTTCATTGTCTTGCCTCTTGCAACATCATTGGAACTCTACGTTCCTGAAAAGGTTGAAGTAGCTTTGCTGTAGTAGCCTTGGGGAGCCTGGTGTGTTTGCTCAGGTGTTCAGTCTTCAGGTCAGGGTCTTCCTTAATGATGTTGATAGGTTGACCAATTAGTATGTACCGGAGAAGAGGCAGACGCAGATTAGAAAAAGTACTCAGGTTCATAATGTAATATGCTCACTGCTTTCCAGGAGCAGGTTTGTTTTATTCATTGATTGCTGTGTTTTCTCATCTCTTCTGTGTCCCATGTACTGAGAATCTGGTAACTTTGGGAGATTTTAGGCATTCCATGCCCTTCATAGCTCTGTGTGAACATGCTGCTCAAAGACAACAGAGGGAGGATGATTTCCATTCAGCCGCCATCTCTGTCTCCTCCCATTCCTTTTCCTTCCAGGAGGTCTGAGAAGTTAGTAGGTATGACCTCGAAAGGAAGCAGTTGTCTTTGTTTTTACAATAAGGATGAATAACACACAGAAGAAAAGAACCAAGTTGAAAGAGTTTACATGCATTTTTTTTTAGAACATGTTTAGATTTTCTGATTCCTGTGGTCCTAACTTTCTAGTGATAAACTTCTATTAATTAGTTAGCTAGTTAGTTAGTTAGTTAGTTAGTTAGTGATAAGATGGGTTTGTATAAAAAGAGTGAGATCTTTTCTTTCCAGACCCAAGGTTAACGGGTAACTAAGACTTTGCCATCATATCCCCTCAGCTTCTGCATGTTCCTCTTTCATCCAGTCCAGGACACAGCTAGAGACACACTACAACAGTTGCATTAGTTGGCTGTATGGTGGTCTAAAGCTGTAATGTAATGGGAAAACATCCTCCCTCCCAGCGCCCAGGAGGCAGAGCTGAAGTGTCATGCACTGGAATCTATCCAAGGCCTCACAGTAAGAACGTGTCCAAAAATAAAGCAGAGGAGCAGAAAAAAGAAACCAAGAATATAATCTAAACTAGGGAAAAGGGACCAGTGTTCATAATGGAGGAAATCAATTTGTTAACATTTAAAATATGGGTTGCTACAATGGGGCACTTACATTTTGTTATAAATTTTCTGAAACCAAAGTCAACATAGGAGAAATCAGAAAAAGAGAGGTGGAAGCAAGAGGAAAGAAGAAAGGAACGAAGAGAAGGAAGAAAGGAAGAAAATTTGCCCTCTGGTGAAAGGAAGCACATTAAATGGCCCCAGAAGAGATTGTTGTTTCTTAGTACAGTATTCCAGACTAATAATGCATAATGGTCCGGTCTCATCTCTCAGCCCAATGCCTCAAACAATAGACACATTGCTGTGTTTGCTTTCCACCACTGTGGAAATCAACATACAGAAGGAAACAGTATGTCTCAGCTCACTATTTCAGAGCACTCAGTCCAGGGCCTAGCGGGTATTGGTTATGCACCTGTGTGGTGAGGCAGACACGGTGGGAAAACGGTGATAGACAGTGACAGAGCAAGTCAGCTCACCACAGGGCTGACAGAGACAAAGTGGAAAGAAGGGAGAGAGAAAGGCCAGTATAAAGTGGCCTTCAAGAGTGCGATGGCTGCCTTTAATTGTCATCTTGACACATTCTGGAATCCCCTGGGAAGATCGTCTTAGTGAAGGGTTGACTAAGTCAGGTTGGCCTATGATGTGTGAGTCTGTGGACATTGTCTCGATTGTGTTCATTGAGTGGAAAGACACAGACTAAAAGTGGGTGTCATCATCCACTAGGCTCGGGTCCTGGACTAGATGAAAGAGGACCATGTGTGGATTTATTCCTCTCTGCTCTAGACTGTGAATGTGAGGTGACTCATAGATTCAGGCACCTACTGTCTTGGCTTCTCCACATTGATGAGCTGTAACTTGGGACTACGAGATAAAATAAGTCCCTTTCTTAGTTAGACTTTTTATTGCTGTGAAGAGAGACCATGACCAAGGCAACTCTTGGAAAAAATTCTGTGGGGCTGGCTTACAGTTCATTTGTTTTAGTCCACTATTATCATGGTGGGAAGCATGGCAGCATCCAGGCAGATGTGGTGTTGAAGAAGGAGCTGAGAATTCTACATCTTGATCCAAAAGCAGCCAGGAAGAAACCAGCTTCCACCCGGGGCAGGGCCCTGAGCATTGGAGACCTGAAAGCCTGCCTACACAATGACATACTTCCTACAAGGCCACACCTCGTAATAATGCCACTCTCCATGGCCCAAACATTCAAAGACATGGGTCTGGTGGGGGGGAGCCAAACCTATTCAAACCACTACACTCTTCCTCCCATAAGTTGCTTTTGTCAGAATATTTTAGCATGGCAATAGGAAATAAAAGTAAGACAAAGAACATGTTCCCAGTAACCTCCACAAGTGTCCTCATCTCTTCATATACCATCACCTCAGGCTTGGTCTTTACTACAGGAGCCTCTGAGCAACACTCTTGATTAAATCTATAATAAATGTCTGTAAAAAAAAAAATACATTTTCTTCTATGGAAAAATTCTCCAGGTAAATTATCTCTCCTGATTTACTGTGGGGTATGAATGACTACAAATACAATTGACTTCATTCGTATTTCCAGGGTCTTTAACCAGGACTGCATTACAGTCATGCCATCTAACATAGTGTCATGCAGGTCAAGGCTATCTTACCTCTTTACAGAAGAAGCCAGGTGATGCCAGCTTTTTTCCTAATGAAATGTTTTCGGTGCTTTCAGCCTCAAAAAGTAATTGTTGGGATCTTGCAATCACCAGTGTGCTTAGGATCCAAAATTTGCCTGTTTAAATTTCACCTAAAATTCTGATGTCTGGGTAAAAACCAAACAGCCATAATGACTTCATGTCTCATGAAATATATGTGTCTTTCAGCACCACTAGAGTCTGATGTGCTTGTCCAATTAATACAGGGCAAAGTGTACTCCCTAGGAGCAAGCAAGAATGATCAGACAGAATTATTGGCTATGAGTCGTAAGAGTGCTAGAGCATCTGCACAGATTGATGACATCACCTTCGCTTTAGTAGGTGTCAACTCATCCTGCTTGATAGTGATTACCCAGAGGTCAATCGATTCCAGAGCTGTACTTGAGAGAAATGACAGAGTGCTCTGGTTTTGGTGTGAAATGTCCTGTATGGGCACATGCTTTACACACCAATCCTCCAGGCGATGCTGCTGCTTGGGAAGACCGTGGAACCTTTAGGTGATAGAGCCCTGCTGGGAAATGTGGGTGACTACTGGCAGGCCTTGATGTTATATAGTCTCACTCTTGCAAGCCCAGGCAGTCCATGTACCTCACTCTTCTGCCATGTCTTCTTCATCATGGTCGACTAAGTCCATTCTTAAACTCTAAGTCAAACTAAGTCATTCTTCCTGATAAGTATTTAGTTACAGTGATAAGAAAGTAACCCATATGGAACAAACCCATCTCTTCAGTAGAGAAAAGAAGGTACTTTTCTGCTGACTTTGTCCAGAAGAATGTACATGAAATTGATTGACATCATACTGTTTACTTGATTTTTTTTTTTAAATTAGGATGATGGGACTGGAGAGAGGGCTCAGGGTTAAGACCATGTGTTCCTCTTCCAGAAGATCTGAGTTTAATTTCTATCATTCAAAACATGTGGTTTACCTGTGATGTTAGTTCCAGGGACTCTGGTGCCCTCTCTTGGCCACTATGTGCAGTTGCATTCATGGGCATGGGCATATACCCACACAGATATATATATATATTTAAAATGGAAAAAATCTTCAATAACTAATGAGTGTTTGTTCCTTCTGTGTTCCTTAACAAAGTGGAAGGGCAACACCAGGAGGAGGGTGAGACAACTGAGAGTAGATGCTGTGGAGGAAGATCTATCTGCTGCCATGTTAAAAAGAGCAAAGAAATTTCACAGCATAATTCTCACCTAGCACAGTGGAAAGGAGCCTAGTGGAGACTGCACTCTAAATGATAAGCTTAAGTTTCAGGCAGCTGGAGAGATCGCTCCGCTAAGAGTTCTTGCTGTTCTTATAGAGGACCCAGGATCAGTTTCTAGCACTTGCACCAGGCAATCCTTGAGGGCCTTTAACACTAGTCCCAGGGAATCTCTGACATCTTCTGTCCTCCTTGGGCACCTCTGTACATGTGTACATGCTTTCCCCCACATACACACACACACACACACACACACACGGGGGGGGGGGGGGGGAGTATAGCCTTTCAAAATATAACCCCTCTATTCAGAATAACTTTTATTTAGAGATAATTTTGAAGGGCCGTTAATCAATGTGTATTATAACTAGTTCTGCATAACAATGTTTTATATTAAAAACCAATTCTTTCTTATCAAGCCTTTCATCTTCTAAGTCTTGTATCTCTTAAGTACTTTCAATCAATAACTTAAAAAAATCATTTTGATGCCCATTTTGTGTTATGTGCTATTTATAAAAAAAAATCCCTAATAGTACATCTCAGGCTAATCCCTTCAGCTTTCTTAGATGCATGTATAGAATCTAGTTCAAAAGAAACTTTAGAAGATGTTGGATTAGAAGCAGCTCCTTGCAACACCAGGATGGAGAAAACACAGAGGAACAAAGGATCAACCTGATACTGAAGAAAGGAGGAGCATTAAGAGTCACCACAGAGGTCAGAGGTCAGCAAAGAAGTCTGGAGGACTAGAAATGTTACTCAAGCAGCTAAACAAGGAACAATTCTGTCAAGTTCTCCAACCAATAATGGGAGGAACTGAAGAGCATAGCTCAAAGGAAGCCAACTATCTCTGGCTTAAGAAGGGAAAAAGAAAAGAGAAAGCCTGGCAATCAGTCCTTGTCTTAGCCATAGGACAAGTGCACAGTTCCATAAGATTTACATCTGGCATGGGGGCCTGACATGCTAGTCCCTCCTGGTTCCTCCTGTGTGACAGACAATTCAGCACTGAGAAGAGTCCACCTGGATACTCCATAGCCACATGCGGATAGCATCTTGAGGACAGGCTTGAGGCTGAGCTACTGTGGAGTCTTGAAAACAAAAACACATGTATATGCCTGTGAGCTTGAGAATAGCTAGTCATGGTCTGCAGCAGTCCTGGGTTGGGGGAGGGCTGGACACACAAAGAGCAGGCTGCAGAGGTGAAGGGCTGTCCCATGGTCCTACTCAGTCTCTTTGCCCTGAGCCAGATAACTGGGAACACGGATAGCCTTAAAGCCAGAGGTTAGTTTGACAGTCAACCTGGCTACTGTCTGTCATGATGCTTTCTGCTTATGGGACCAAGAACTTCAAAGCTCACATCCATATGATACACCCTGCAGGTATCCCTTTGGAATTACTAAACACAATTCCAAAGGACTAACCCTGTTGACATAGCAACAGACCTCAGTTTCCAAAATGCTTCATTCATGCCTAGACACACCCTGAAACATCTCTTGTTAGATGGTGTAGAAATTAGTCAGTGAGAGGTAGACAGATTGGAACAGGCAGGCAAAAGTCCTACCTAATTTAGAGGCTGCAAAGCTCACAATGGTCAGAAGTCGCTTGCGACCTGCAAAGATGGGAATCCCTTAAAGTGACGGCAGCCTCCGTGAGCAATGGAGCCAACCACTCCAAGCTTAGTGTCACTTTGAACAGGATGAAACAAAAGTCCTTAACCTGAATTGCTCACACCTTCCCCATCCTAGGTTCAGAAACAAACTTCCTAATACAATGTATTTTTTGTTTTAGATTCTTTTTAAATTTTCTTTTTACATGTTATTTTGACTCTTGTGTCATTCTCCCTCACCCCCCATTTTATGATACTCAAGATTTTTCATAAAGCAGATTATTTGTTTTTGTCTCCCTCTTTATTTATTTATTTATTTATTTATTTTATTGTGTGGGTTTTTAAATTCCGTGTTCTTTAATCTCCCTCTTTGTGATTTTTTTTCCTCTGTCTTCTGTTTGTTTCTCTTTTCTTCTTTGCTTTCCATGTTTTCTGTTTCTTTCTCCTCTATTCTTTGTTTTCCCTGTCTCCTGGCTCTTTCTGCTATTTCATCTGACAGTTATTTTCATTTTAAGCAAGTAACTTTCAAATTCAGAGACTACTGTAAACACTGTTATGCTTTTCTTTTCTGTGGCCGTTAGTAATGGCTCTAATTGGTTTAATATGTGATTCTTTACATGGTTTAATTTTGTGCATTGCTATGATCATGGATTGTATTCTCTGGAGGACTCAGCTCTGCAGCAAAAGCAGGTCACTACGTAGACTCTCAAATGAAACTGGAAAAGGCAACCATCCCCACTGATTGCAGACTACAACACAAACAAGCTGGAATCATGGAAAAGCAAGACTTCAGGAACATAACTCAGCAATTAACAAGTCCAAAGGCTGAGAAATGGGGAGAAGACTAAACAATGAATTCAAAAGTTTGTCAGTAAAATAAACAGTCTTTGAAAATAAATCTTCAAAGAGAATAAATAATAATAAGCCGGTGAAGGAGTTAGGAAATACATACAGGGCTGAGAGAAGAAAGTCAAGCGCATGCGTGAAAAATTCAGGCAAAAAATTAAAATTTGCATAAAGTGAATGATAATATTACAGATAAAAAAATTCTACAAATTAAAACACATAGCAGACAGCATTGCCAGTCGACTGAAACAAGCAATAGAAGAAATGCCAAAGACAGAAAGCAAGGTCAAAACATGTTACTTTCAGATAATAGGAAGAAAAAAAAAGTAATCATGGCTGAAATTTCCAAATCTTATGGAATGCAATGAAGAGATCAAGGCTAAGAACCCACAGAGTAGGAGAAGACAAGATAAAATCAAAAAGTATATGAAATATATTCAATGAAAACACAGAAGAAAAGTTTCTATGTCTAGGAAAAGAAATTGACATCTCAAGACAAGAAACATTTAGAGCTCAAAGTAGCCATGAGTAGAGAAGAATAGCTTCCTGACACATTGTAGCCAAGATGCAGCATTTGGAGAAGAGCAACAAAAAGAAAACAACGTGGACCTCTATAAAGGGAAAAAGAAAACAAAGGAAAACCATGACAACTCATTTGACCCAGGCAAACACAGCAGGGTAGAGACTTCTCAGTAGAAAATCTAAAACCAGGAAAGCACCTGCTATGTATTCAAACTTTGCATTGGTGAATTAGGAAGAGAAGGCGTTTCCTTTGGAGCCAGAGGCATAGAATTCCCTTTGAACATGGGGGTTTTGTCAGACTCAGACTAGATAAAGATTCTGTCTGTTGCTTCAATACCCTGGTTTCTCATCCGGATGTGACAGTAAGAGATGGGGTATAGAGTGTGGGGATCCTTCTTCTTGCTGAAGATAATGGATGAGGCTTCTAGTTATGCGATTTCAAATTAGAAGGAATGTTAGAGGCCATGGCACGACATCCATTGACCTGATGGACCCGATCCAGAGTGCATCTGTGATATTCGCTCATTTTAATCGTGCAGGGCATTCCAGACGTTTCCTTTTGTTGCCTTTTGAATGAAATCACCTTTCATTTCTAGCTATCAACCTACAGTGATAGAGTAACATGATTTGAAAGGCTCATGGCCACAGGATGTGTCTGGTAGAACCAGGGGGAAAAAAGGCTCTCTTGTCAAATCCATAAGGAAATACAAGGAGGCTGTTGTTAAGTCATTTACTTCTCAAGTCATTGTTAATATAGGTGCTTTCTGGGGCGGCCTCTGTTACTCCGGCTTATCTTTCACTGTGAGGAGAGGGTTGTGTGAACTCCACTACCCTGGGGAGCTCCCATAGCTTGTAAACTGTTGTGTTCCTGGAAATTTTTTCATTTATTCACCAGGATAGATTATCTGAGGCATTGTGGAATAATTCATCTTTGATAATTACAGATATAAACTGTATTTTTCTTCCAATATTGCAACCGATGCTGCTAATAGAGATCATGTACACAGGCTGTAGAAGTTCTTGCAAGGGTTGGTTCTCCTCTTCCACTGTGTGGATCCCAGAGATCAGGAGATACTCATCCGGCTTAAAGGAAGAACTGACTCCCCAAAATTGTCCTCCACTTCACATGTACACCACGACCCATGTGTTCTCCTTCCACATCCTGCCCCATATGCACATGCACAAATAAATGAAAGTTATTTTTAAAGAATAAATACTAACTAATATGCTTGTGGCCACTCATTTCCATTTTTTTTTCAAAAAGCCACAATAAAAGAAAAAAAATCCCACAACAACGCATCAATGGCAAATCATTGCCGAATTGTCGTGTTTGGGGAATTTTCCATTTCCTACTGGTTTATCACACAGGCTGGTTCCCTCTTGCTTGATTCTATAAAAAGCAGTTCAAAGTGAGTTTCCTCAAAATCCCGAACACTGCATCTGTGTCTCTAGACAAGGGCTTACAAATTGGATCACGGCTCAAAGATTTAAGTGTCCTTCGTGAGTTTTTCTAAGAATGAGGTTCAGTTGGAAACTGTCAAGATTGAGGATTTATTTACAGACAATCACCAAGCAGATCTCTGAGTGAAATGGTACCCATAATACAAAAGAACATTTCAAATATAAGACTTTGATCTGTGTTATTGAATTACTGACATCTGAACCAGCATTAAAGATTACGGTGGGGGTGGGGAGATGGCTTAGTTGGCATAGTACTTGCCATGCTTGCAAGCATAAAGACCTGTCTTGGTTCAATCTGCAGGACCCACATGTAAACACACCAGTATCCCCCAGTATTGGGGAAGTAGAGGCAGAGAGGATTTCTGGGGCTTTTAGGCCAGGCAATCTGGGAGAATATGTAGTGATAGGTACTTATCACAAAAAATGCAAGGAAGAGGGTAATTTTAAAAGATACCGACATTAACCTCTGGCTTCTGCATACATGGACATACATGTCCATGTGCTCCTGCACACACAAACATGTGCACACATATACACAAAGAGTATGCTTCTGATGATGATGATGATGATGATGATGATGATGATGATGATTATGATGATGATGATGATAGTCTCAAGAAAGAGAAGGTTGAGGTAATTCTGTGCTCCAACAGACTTCTAGCTCAAAAGCAAATGCAGCACAGGTGTTGCTTTCAAGGCACACTAGGACTCATCTCCACTGTTTCTGAGCAGAGAATTTGCCTCCTTCCAGGGAAGCCTGGTAACCACAAGTGCTCCTGTGTATGGAATTATGGAGGTAGCTTTGCATGAACCAGGATAGGACAATCATTTGATTGTGTCTGTATCAGTTACCTTCCTCAACACTGTGACCACCACGTGACCAAAAAGAACGTACAGGATTTGTGTCCGCTCACAATTTAAGGATGCAACCCATCATGGCAGCCTCGGAGCTGCGTGCAGCCCATCGCAGCAGCAGAGGTGTGGCCTCCCTCGAGGGAAGCTGCTTGCTCACATCTCTGGAGATCAAGGAGAAACAGGACAGGAAGTGAGGCTAGAATATAAATTCTTGTGCTGCTCCCCAGAAATTGATTTTCTCCCTGTAGACTCTTATGGCCTAAAGTTTTTATAACTTCCCTAAACACCACCAGCAGCTGGAGAGCAAGTTTTTCTTCTTACAACTCTCTTAGAAACTAGAATTACTTGTCCCAGATTTATTTCACAGCTGAGTCCAAATCAGGCAAGATTCTCCTTACACATCTGACAGATGATCTCTCTCTGCTCCCCCCATCTCCACTTACTTATACACAGATCATTAGACAATCACAAAATTGTAGCACACTAATCTTTAAGATACATCTTCTTAGATTTCTTAAATTTAGTGATTTACAGGAAAGAGCATCCACTTTCCTGTGCTTGTTTGGGTTTTTACCTTTGGTTTTTTGGTTGTTTGCTCATTTGTTTGTTTGTTTGAGACAGGGTCTCATGTAGCCTAGGTTGTCCTTGACTTCTCAATAGCTGAGGTTGAATCTGAATTCCTGGCACCCTTGCTACCCCCCCCCCCCCCCGCCCCAGTCCAGGTTTCATAGGAGTGTGCCACAATGCTAACCTTTCTCCCTGTTTAAACTGCTAAGCTTCCTCAGAGCTTGGGATGTTGAGCTTATCTGAAAGCTGTTAGACGTTATTCACAGCATATGTTAGAAATGTAACTTATTGGTTGCCCAAGAGAAGTGTGTTTGACCTAAAGTAGCCTAGTGATTCTAAAGTGTAACAAAACAGAAGAGAATACTGAAAGGGTAAGCAGATTAGAAACATGTAGTTACATTTCATTAAAAATGTATGTTTTTGAAAATTCAATATATTCATTATGGAAAAGAAAATTTTCTTTCTTAATTTCCTGTGAGCTACTTTTAGGACAATCTAGATCGTTTCTGAGTCAAATGTTGTGGCATACACCCAGCATTAAGTCCATGAGACAAGGGAAATAGGGAGTTCAAACCCATCCTGGCTACACAGTGAATTCAAGGCCAGTTTGAACTACGTAAGACCCTATCTCAGCAACCCTTCCGCCACCAAGATCCATTTGGTGGTGGCACATGCCTTTAATCCCAGCACTTGAGAAACAGAGGCAGATGGATCTTTGAGTTTGAGGCCAGCCTGGTCTACAGAGTGAGTTCCGGGACAGCCAGGGCTACACAGAAACTCTGTCTTGAAAAAAACAAAACAAAAGCAAAACCAAAAAAAAAAAGTCCTGTTCCCTGGATGTCTTAGTTAGGGTTTTACTGCTGTGAACAGACACCACAACCAAAGCAACTCTTATAAAGACAACATTTAATTGGGGCTGGCTTACAGGTTCAGAGGTTTAGTCCATTATCATCAAGGCGGGAAGCATGGCAGCATCCAGGCAGGCATGGTGCAGGTGGAGCTGAGAGTTAGTTCTACATCTTCATCTGAAGGCCACTAGAAGACTGACTTCCAGGAAGCTAGGATAAGCTTAAAGCCCACACCCACAGTGACACACCTACTCCAACAAGGCCACACCTACTAATAGTGCCACTTCCTGGGCTGGGCATATACAAACCATCACACTGAACCTTGTGAAGATAACCACTATGGGGTGGGGGGAGGGCAACTTTTTTAGTTTCTCCCTTCTTTAACAAAAGTATTACATTGTTAAAATTCGGTGAACTTATTTATTTATTCCATCATTTATTTAAACACTCATTTATTCCATCATTCATTCAACAAACATGTTCTGGGTGTCTTTGGTGATAAGCCAGACATTGTCTAGAAATTTAGAGACAAATCATGGAATAAAATTAAGTTCTTGCTGAGACAAAACTTAGACCTCAGCATGGGAAAAAGTAATAAAACAATGCACTGATTTCAAATATGAAAAGATGGTCTTGGGTAGAAGCATCAGTCAGACTTGGATGTCAATCAATCTGACACGCCCATGTCAGGCAGCCTCAGCCTTGAGACGCAGCATCGCTTGCTTTTCTTGATGTTACTCTTCATTCAGGGAACTTAGATGTCCCAAGAGATCCCAGATCCTTCCTTTCTTGTGGTCTTTTTAAATTAAACATAGAACGTGGGAGGTACCAGACATTAGTGCTTTTCCACAGTAAGGGATGAAGAGCGGTAAAGCACGTGTAGCTCCTCTCCTTACTAAACTCATCCTGTGTCAAGGAACAAATGGTCACTTTAGTATACATTAAAGAATGTGAAATTAAATTTGACATGAATTCTGTTGAGGAAAGATAAGTTGAACTCTAAGACTTATCAATGAGCCCTGACTGAGAAAGGAAAAGGTGTGTGTGTGTGTGTGTGTGTGTGTGTGTGTGTGTGTGTGTGTATGCACTCACACATGTGTGCCTGACTGAGAAAGGAAAAGGTGTGTGTGTGTGTGTATGTGTGTGTATGACCCACACATGTGTGCCTATGTGTAGGAATTTGTAGAGATATTAGTTACTTTGATACCTGCGATAAAATACCCTGACCAAAGTAAATTAATTAAGGAGGAGTGTATTGGGGAAAACAGTTCATCATGGGGACAGGATGATGAAACATGAGGCATTGGGTCACGCTGTATCCACAGTCAGGAAGTAGAGATAGGAGTTGAGATATTCATCTGCTTTTTCCTTCTTATTCACTCTGAGAATCCAGACCAGGAATTGTATCATCCACATTTGAGATGAGTCTTCCTTCCTCAATTAGCCTTCACGAGAAACTGCCTCTTAAACATGCCTATGGATTTATTTCTATGGTGACCTTGAATCTACTTAAGTTAACCATCAAAACTAAGCATCTCAGAAGGAAAGAAGCAGGGGAAACAGCAAGCCACCCTTACCCCACCTAAGTCAACAGACTCAGTGTTTCCTTCAAAGTACTTTCTGAAGAGTTTGCTTCTCTTGCTAGTTGGCAAGCAGCTGTGACAGTCTTGAATATGTACCACGATTTCCACTGTTTCCTATGATTATGGCAGGCTGGCAGCTCACCCAGAAAATACCAGGTATTCATAAGCAGCTGTGCTACAGTGGGGATTTGGACTCTTGTCTTTTTCTGGAATGTGGCTGTCTTTGCTGGTTACAGAGTTCATCTCATCTCCTCTAAGGCTCATGGTACACTGTTTGTCCCACCACAGAAGATAACGCTGAGCGCTATGCAACAGAGTCTCTGCGGAGAAGATGGGAGACTCGGGAGGTTAATTGGCTTTCCTAATATCACACAAGCTGGTGGCAGAGCTGGGGCGCCTGTGTTTCGATCCAGTTAACACCAATTTTACTTCATTTTTGTCTGGCTGGGTTCTTCATTACGTCTCCATGTTTAAGGTTAGAGAATTTAACCCTCAGCGAATCAAGTTGAGAGATTAATAAAAATATTATGATTTAGTCCTTTTGTTATAGAATATAAAATATTAGTATATTATCTGGGCCCACTAATGCAAATTACATTAGCATAAGAAGTGAGTAAGGTATTTTAATCTTTTGTCATGCCACCAGTATACTTGAAATGGAAGGTATGATCTAGTTAATAGCTTTGACTTGGAAGGACACATCCATCCAAATAGTATCCTGATTTAATTCTTTATGTTTCAGAATCATGTAATACTGGATGACATATCTAAAGAAAATTTGCCTTATTTTATGCTGACTAGTCATTACATATGGCCCACAGGAAGATTAATATCATAGGGATTTTGCAATTTTTTAAGTTAATGACTCTTTTGCATTTTTAAAACAGATAGGTTAGATAAAATGAATAATGAATCATTATTTAAAAGTTACATGACAAAATACAAAAAAAAAAAAAAAAAAAAAAGCCAGACACTGTATTTTTGAGCCTAACTTTAGGAAAGAAATCTCTGTAACCATTTGCTCAAGCCTTCTCACCTTTCCACAACCACAAGTAAGGTAGGTATGTTGATTGGGGTGTGTGTGTGTGTGTGTGTGTGTGTGTGTGTGTGTGTGTGTGTTTGATTTTATTTTGAGACAGGGTCTCACTAGGTACCCTAGCTGACCTGGAACTCCCTTCACAGTGCCCTCAAAGCATAAAGTGGAATAAACCCCTTCCTTCCCTAAATTGCCTTTTATCAGAGCTCTCAATCGCAGCCACAGAAGGAAGCAGATATGGCTATTGCTAATCTCGGGGATAATTTCAGCAGCTATCCCTCTATATTCTCAATGATTCCCTCCCCTACATTATTATAGTCGATGTTTCCACATCTCTGATGATTTCTTCATGTTGGACATTTTTATTTGCATACTTGTGATATCTCTGGTACAGACCCAGAAAATTCTGCCCCCAAGATTGCATCTGGGGCCAGGAATTCTAGGTTCTCTTGCCCCTGGCATTCTATGAAAAGGGCCCCCAGCCACCTAGTGATGCAACCACAGCCTGTAATACCTCCACATGCTTCCCTAAGCTCCATGAACCGTGCATAGTAGCTCACAATGCCAACATTCAAGGTAGGGTCAGCCTCAGCTACATAATAAGTTTGAGTGAGACCCTAACTAAATCAATAAGTAAATAATACATGAGCTCTAGGAATATTGGCAATCCTTCCAACACTTTTCTCATAAATTTGGCTCTGCTGCTGATCGTTTTCTATCTGTATGCCTCTGTCTCCTTTCAGATTTTTATGGAATTGTGGTTTTATACTTAAAGATAATTTTTGTGTGTCTGTGATTTTTGCCTGTGCGTCATGTGTGTGCCTGGTGCACTTGGAGGTCAGAAGAGGATGTTAGATCCCATAAAACTGGAGTAGAAAATGGTTGAGAGCCATGTGGTACCTGGACTCAAACCTGGTCCTCTCTGACAATAAGTGCTCTTTACTGCTCAGCCATCTCCCCAGCCTCTTATGAAATATTTTTATTGGTTTAAAACAGTTTGAGTATCAGCACCCTATGAAAAGCCAGCTGTTCAGTTATTGACCTGTACCATTTTTCGTATGTCTCTTGGTCCCTTGGATGCCTTGTTCAGGAGAATATTCTTGGATGCCAAGAGTAAGAAGTAAGCTTTTCACCTACTTGCCAAAAGTTAGCTGCACAGAATTAAAACCAAACCCAGGGCTGGCCAGATGCTTTAATGAGTGAAAGCACTTGCCATGCAAGCCCAGTAACCTGAGTCAGTAAGCTTATTGCTTTAAAAAATATGTATTTACAAAAAGAATGATCGATAAAATACCTTTAAAGGGGAGGTTTCATATTAAGACTATTAGCTGTAAATATTTATACAGTCAACTTTCTCTGTTTTCAAAAGTTTAAAATTTTTTATTATGTATATGAGTATTTGCCTGCAAGAGATATATGTGCACCACATGCCTGCAGTGCCCATGGAGGCCAGAAGAGGGCATCAGTTCTCCTAGAACTGAAGTTACACAGGGATATGAGTCTCTATGGGGATTGCAAGAACCAAACCTGGGTCTCTGCAAGAGCAGAGAGTACTCATAAAAACTGAGCCAACTCTCTAGCCCCAACTTTTGACTTTGTAATTATCCTAAGTAGTCACTGTAGTTAGAAAAGTTGGCTACTTTGATGCATGTGTATGTTACCAATTTTTCATTCACTGTCAGAAAAAAATAATATAACAAATATATACTTGTTAATATATATTAACAAAACTATCTACCAAAGGGTTATTCAGGGATGAGTCAAGCTTGTCAGGAAGGATATCATGGGACTATTTCACTAGTCAATTAGCAAGTTGACAGCAGACTTTGATTGGAGAGTAGCAACCTTCTCTATAATAGAGCTATGATTGACAACTGAAATTCACACATAGGCCATTATTGCCAATTCCTCTTTAGAGATGAACCATCCATCCCTCAGGATCTCAGGGCTCCAGCCAGCAGAACATTTTGATCTTGATAATTAAGCTAACTAGCCAGCCATGTTGGGCACAATCTGGTGTGTCTACAATTAGCCTTCAGTTTTTACAGCAATTGCCGTTTTGCATTCCATTCTTCAGCCTGGCACTACATGGTCTCGGGAAGCTTCCTGGGGAACCATAACTTATTGATGTAGCAAAGTGTTCCCAGATTGCTTCTCCTAAATAACCCTGTAACATAGAGAAAAAGACATGTATTGTAGTGGGCCTAACTTGTGATGTCAGGAATTGAGGGTAAATGCAAACCAGTCAACAGTTTCATCAAAAAGAAGACAGCAATGAAAAGTATAGTCAATACCATCTCTTTGGAAAGTAATTTTAGTTCCTTGATTGTTTTGTTTGATTATATATCATTTAAAATAACTTTTACGTGTGTGTGTGTGTGTGTGTGTGTGTGTGTGTGTGTGTGTGTATGTGTGTGTGTGTGTGTGCACGTGCACAGACCATGACACATAGGTGGAACACAGAGAGTAACTTCTTGGAATCGGTTCTCTCCCTCTCTCCTTTACCATGTGGATTCCATGAATTAAACTCCAATCATCTGTCTTGGTGAGAAACCTTTAGCCACTGAGTCCTCTCACCAATCCCGTGTATACGTTAGGTTTATTTAACCTTATCTAGTTTGTCTCATTAAGGCCACTCAACAATAAGTTAGCACTGAGTTCTTTCAAAGTAATGCATGCCTGCTCTCAATTGGTATTAGTGAATTAAATTAGTGAATTAACCCTGGATCCTAAATATGTTAGCCAAAAAATCTTTTAAGAAGTTCCTAGTGTTTTTACCAGGGCAAACAGTCAGGCATAAAGACTGAACTTGGAACGGCCTCTCAGAGCCTGACAGAATTCTTGGTACCAAAAACTTAGCTTCATCTGTCTCAAAAAACAAAACAAAACAAAACAAAAATTCCAGCACAGCTTAGAAAGTAGATAAACCATTCTTGGCTTGCCAGCCTGTTAATTTAATAACTCTGTATGGGGGGTCTATTTTCAGGTTTAAGCCATGTACTTTGGCTGCTAACATGCTGGTGTTGTTAAAGATAAGCTTTAATATGATGGACAGGAATAAAAGTATTCCCAGGACAAGAAGGGCTAGCCTGATCAAGCTATATATGCCATTCCTGAGGTTTGTCCAAAATGGAAATACTGAGCTCAGACCATAGATAATTTTATTGGCATTATCTGCAGCATCAAAGGTCAACAGAGCAGCATTCTTTAAATTCATAATCTCACTATGCAAAGTTAACACACCCAGAGAGGTGTTAGGATTATGCCAAATATCCTACAGATGACTTTAAACTTTTTTCTAATTATAATGACAATCATTGTGAATTTCAAATGTAACACTACTCCAATGATATTTGTCATGACACTGGAGATGGCTCCTAACTCTTGAACCCTGAACCTCCTTCAGATAATTTGAATGGGTTATAGAGTATCATTTGTTCTTCCAGATACCTATATAAATCCTTTTGTATACTCAATACATTAGTAACAATTTTTTGCTAGATGGTTAAGAAAAATAGTTAATTCCTTGTGTCAATGCTATTGCAGAAGCAGTGGTGCTAGCAATTAATGGAATTAAGCTATTATACCAGCAATAATCAAGCCTGCTACCGTCTTGCTTCTGTTTAAAGCCCAACTCACTTCTTCCAGCACTTTCAAACTTTTTTTAGAGAATCATGGTTTTCTAATACTCAGGGCAGTGAGACAAAAGCTGTCGATAGACCCCCATAACAGACATGCCAGGTTTCAACACACTAACATAATTGGAAATTATACAGTCAGTGCAACTTACAACAAATGTTGTAGAAGAGACAAAAACCAATTTAGCATAACAATTAAAAGAGCCTTAAAACATGCACTAATTCTTGTTTGAAATCCAGATCCTGTCCCAACATTATCTCTTGCTATCTTAACATCACAGCAAGCTACAGCTAGCTTCTAAATATCTCTCTGACAAAGTCCAGATCCAGTCTTCCAAAGGAAGTCTTTTATTTCCCATATTAGATTGATTTCTAGACCAGTACATGATTGAGTCCTAATAGCTGGGCACCTTTAAGAAGCATACAGGAGAACGTAATTTTTCTTTTCAATTCTCTATCCCACAAGGTCTAAATTAACAGGCTGGCAAGCTGAAGACAGGTAAGATTCTGCACAGAGCCTTACCAATCTAAGACAAAAGTGCATTGCCTTTGATAATGCATATTCTATGACAGGTAAGGAAGGCATTCTTGTCAGAATGACCTAAGACAGGCTCAGTCTTGAAAAAAATTTTTTAAAAATGGGGAGAGGCAAAGAGCCTTTGGGGCTGCTTGGCAAGATCTGACATGTGCCAAGGACAAGTAAAGGGCAGGAATATGACATTGGCCAATGACAAGGAAGCAGGCTTCAAGAAGGAATATGACATTAGACTAAATCAAAGAAGTAATTTCAGTTAGGAGTCTAAATCGTAGGCTACAACATAGAAGTAATCTCAGGAAGAAATCTAAATATTAGGCCAGAACAAAGAAGAAATTTCAGACAGGAATCTAAATTTTAGGCTAGAACAAAGAAGTAGGCTTCAGACACAAAAATGACCTTGGGCTAGGACAGGGAAGTAGGCTCAGATACTTGGTTATCCTGATAAGTCTTTAGAAACAGTGATCACTGGAGTGCTCACATAACTGGGTTTAATGTCTTGCTTTTTCTTTGACTATTTCTGTTTATTGTATTGCTTGTTCCTCAACTATTTGCATCTATTGTATTGCTAGACCCATGGTATAAAAGCATAGAGGAAGAGGGGGTATAGGATAAGGGATTCTAGGGAGGGGAAATGGGGAAAGGGGATGCCATCTGTATTGTAAATAAATAAAATATTCAATAAAAAAGATGAAAGTAGATTAACTTTTGTAATACGCAAAAGTCAAACCATGATTTTCCCACAAAGCAATCCAAGTGGATTATCTATCCACCTCAGAAGTGTGCATTTTATAGCCTTAGAAGACTTGGTGCTGTGAATATTTCTTTATAAGAATAAAGAAATACTTGATTAATGTGTATTTCTGCTAATTTAAGTGGTACCAAGTTAGCCAGATGTTTCCAGCTGAACCCAGCCCACAGATGCCATCGCTTCATGATTCCTTAGTCAAACCAGCAACTTAGTAAAGAGTTCTCCCAGAAAGGCTGGAAGTGGAGGAGATGAGAAGAGGGGGAGCTGTTGCCTGCCCTAGAAACCATCTGAAGGAAATTTGTTTGAAGTTTCTGAAGGGCTGATTGTTTTTCTTGCCTTTGGATGTGGCCCTTGGTGAGGTCAAAAGAAGAAAGAAGAGCATGCTGAATGCAGAGGACAGGGAAGCTGTGGCCACAGCTGGCTGCTGGGAGTGGGTGATCCTTGAAAGATGAGTTAGCTTGTGGAGGTCCAGGACAGGAAACATCTGCCAGAAGGGACAAAAACTCCAACAACTGCCTTTGAAGCTTCCCTTCCAGTGAGGAGGTGGAGGGTTTGACCTTTGTGGTGGAAGTGAATAAAGACTGTGGATGCTGGCAGGCAGATGACTTCAGGCTTGCTGTTGTGTGGGAGAAAGCAAAGGTATACACATAGAAAACCTTGATACTAGTCAAATGTCTGATTCTGTTAAAAACTCACCTGCTGTGTCCTTTCAAGTCACCAGCTCAGTCTGTGAGGAAGGGAGGGAATGCTAAGACAGCCAGGTGGGAGAATAAACCTGCCTGAATAGTTTCCTCAGGTCACACTTTAATATATCTGTGTAATGTCAGCTCTGGACTGAGAGGTCAAAAGAAGTGCATTTGTGGTGGGTCCATGCTAATGTATTGGTAGCCTTGTTTTTATAGAGTTTTCAAAGAAGTTTTGTTTGTATTATTTATACACCTCTCTCTCTCTCTCTCTCTCTCTCTCTCTCTCTCTCTCTCCCTCTCTCTCTCTCTCTCTCTCTCCCTCTCCCTCTCCCTCTCCCTCTCCCTCTCCCTCTCCCTCTCCCTCTCCCTCCCCCTCCCCCTCCCTCCCTCCCCCCCTCTCTGTGTGTGTGTGTGTGTGTGTGTGTGTGTGTGTGTGTACTGATGGAAGCCAGATCCTCTGGCTCTGATCCTATGGAGCTGAAGTTTGTAGCCAGACTTTGGCTACTTCGTGGGATTTTCTTCTTCCACCCTTTCAATCCCCCAACACTAGACAGGAGAGGAGAAAAAGAGGCGACGTTATTATTAGACCACTTTCTACTGATTAGTACATTGAGTTCCTTGGGGCAAGTTTAATCTTCACCATCAGGATATCTAATTTCTTCCTGTTGTTTCTTATTACACATGACAACTTAACAAACCGTGGCTAACAGCCAACAACAACAACCAAAAACTTGCCCTGCCTCTCAGGGCCCTAGCATTTATATACCCTCTGAAAAGTTCCCAGAATTCCAAACACCATAAGCTGCAGAAACTACCTGCAGCTGACAAAATCACACTCCTGATAGGGTGCGAGGCAAATCATAGTCAGCTGTTATGGACAATGTGGACACATCCCATTTTGTTAAAATAAAAATATATTCTTAGAATATTCTGTTTTTTTTTTAAGAAACAAAAATTCTTACTATAGGAGTTACAGGCAGTTGTAAGTTGCCTGATATGGGTGCTGGCAACTGAAGCCAGGTTCTCTGCAGGTGCAGTATATGCTCTTAACTCTTAACCCATTTCTCCAGTCCCTCTTTACAGAAGTTTTGTAAAGTAACAGAGAAATCATCAATCACAGGCCATATGGTTATAACCCCCCCCAATTTGTCTTCAAGGCATATTAGGAGATAATAAAATCTCCTAGTTGACCATTACTTAAAGAATAGGGTGGGATTAGCTTATTATGAATCTACCTGTGAACATAAGTTATAAGCCATAAAATTAATGTATACTTGTATCTGAAAGTTTTGTATTCAATGTAATTTTTCACAGTAAGAATTCATTGCAATAGATTGACCCAATAGCCAGTTAATTCTGGAGTTTAGTGTCCCCCACATTTCCAGATAATCACAGGAGTATCCTATACTGTTGGCCACTATGTTGCTGCATGGCACTGGGCAGCTTTTGTTCCACCATGTACAGGGACATGGGTGTCACAGTCCTCCATTCTGCTTTTATTCTAAAGTGAGTTCTACATAATCCCCTGAAGGCGGTTCTGAGGAGCACACCTTATGGATCTGTGTCCAATAGTAAAAGAGTTCAGAAAATGTGGATGGGCAAGTTTTTTGGTTTGTTTTTGTTTTGTTTGTTTTGATGTTTGTTTGTTTTTTTTGTTGTTGTTTTTGTTTTAGGGTTTTTTGTGGTTTCTTTTTGTTTTTTTTTTGTTGTTGTTGTTTTGTTTTGTTTTTATCCATTTGCTTGTGTTTACGTTGCTTGCCTGTATTCTACATGGAGAAGTCAGCACTGACTTTGGTAACTTTTAACAAAGATTACCATGGACACAGCCATGAAGGCAGAGAAAGAACCACTGGAAGTAACTGGATGAGAGACCCCATTGCCAACAAACAGATGAACATCACAGTTATAGAAAGTTATTCGCAGAAAGGGACAGGGTTTATTTTTCTAACTGACAGTGGCTGTAACAAGGGAGCATGCTGATACTGCTAAGATAACTCAAGCTATCCGGTGCTCAAGTTGAAAACTGAAAAGAAAACTAACAAGATGGTTAAGAAGCGAGTGAACAATCATTTCTGAAGCTGTAGAGTAGAGAATTCACTCCTCATGTAGCAGGATAGCTTGGTTGGCAAAGTAAAGTTATGCAAACAGGAGGTCCCAAGGTCTAGTCCTAGGACCTGCATAGCAGCTGTAGCTTGGAATTCCAGTACTGAGAAGGTGGAGACAAGCAGATGCTCTTGTCACTGTCCAGCTGATGCTGACTTCTTGGAAGGCTGAGGCCAGTGAGAAATACTGCCTCAAATAAGGCAGACGGTGCAAGAGGCAGTGCTGATATTTTTCTCTATACTCTACACAAATGTACCCATACATGTACACACACACACACACACACACACACACACACAGAATATTCACTCTGAACCATAATGGAAAGGAGATAGCACGTCTCACATTTTCCCACAAAGCTCAGACACTGGGTCCTTCTGAAATGACAGACCTGTATCCCTGAGGCTGAGCTTGGCCTGAAGGGATTCTGCACAGATCAATACGTCACAGAACCAATCACGCAAAGAATACTTTCAGGGAAAGTAAATGAGTTGTTTAATCCAACCAAGACTTCCCAGCCATATCCTTGGGTCTCATTGTACCTCTGCCAGGAACCAGGCAAATTCGTGAACCTATCCTATCTGGGATACAGCCCAGAAATGTCCCCTGAAGAACCACAATGTAAAGTACATTCTGTAGCAAGTTGCAAGCCAAGAAATTGCTACTTTCCTTGTAGTAGGGAGTATAGAAGTGACCTGTGGCATACTGGGGCTTTCTACATCATAAACAATGGCTGTAGGGAGCTTTTCCCATTGACCAGTCATGTGAGTTGAGGAGGAAGTTCCCAGGATCATTCAGCAACTTGGTCCATCTCCATGTTATGATTGATATGGAGTCAGGACTTTTGGCCAATTTGTCAGCAAAGGAAGCTGTTAATGAGGGGGTTATAAATATTCACACATCCACTGGGAATCGTTTTTTGCTTCATTGTTTCTAAGAAGATGGATTCAGAATATTGCATCCGATGAGCATTTGAAACTTGGGAATCTGAGTCAACATCTACAGTGATTTCCTGCTAACAAATAGAGTGCAGAGAACTTCTTTCCTCATTGACAGCAACGTTTGGCAAGAATTTCAGACTTCTGTGTGATTATGAAGCCTCTTCACAGCACCAGAAAGACCTGACGAGCAGACAAAAGCATGTGGGGCTGGGGCATGGTTGTGTTGGTAAAGGGCTTGCTGCCATGCAAGTCTGAACACTTAAGAGTTCTATCTCCAGAGCCCCCATAAAAAAGCAGAGCATGGTGCTGAAGAGGCAGGGATAGAGGGGCACTTGGGGCCGTCTGAGAGTTCAGTCCATCCTTCTCTGCAAGCTTCAGGCTAGTGAAAGACTCTGTCTCAAAATCACAAGGTGGACAGCAGCTGAAGAGTGAAACTTGAAGCTGTCCTCCTGCCTCTAAATCCATGCACATGCAGGGATGTGCA
The DNA here is from genome assembly GCF_011762505.2 of Arvicanthis niloticus. Classification (NCBI taxonomy): domain Eukaryota; kingdom Metazoa; phylum Chordata; class Mammalia; order Rodentia; family Muridae; genus Arvicanthis; species Arvicanthis niloticus. The sequence goes on along the minus strand of NC_047678.1, from coordinate 37,002,526 downwards.
TCTGCACACACATGGGCACACACACACAAACACAACACACACACACACACACAGTAGGTTGATAGATCCTCCGTGTTCATCAACCCAATTGATCGCAAGAATGCTCTGTATTTCAATTAAAGTATCCTACTTACTTTGAGCCTGGGGTCACTGTTCATTAAAATCACAAGAACCCTGGGTATGAGCAAGTACTGAGCTCTCGTTTTTTAACCCAGAACCTTAACCAAGTCGTATTGCAGGAGCAGACAGACACCACAATATATTTCAGATGTTGTGAATGACTCCAGTGAACCAGTTACAAGTACTTACTTGCTGTTCTTCAAAAGACCCTGAGTTCAGATCCCAGTTCTAGGGTGAGGTTATTCACAACTGCTTGACATTCTAGCTCCAGAGGATCAGATGCCCCCTTCTGGCCTCCGTGGGTACTACATACAAGTAGCATACTTTCACATGACACACAGGCATTAATTAAAATTAAATAAATAAAAGACAAAGATCATCCACCTTTATGATAAAGATATTTTAAAAAATATTTAATCAGATTAGTTCTTATAGCAGGTCTGTGAGCTTAATAACAAAAGCACCAAGAATTCTGTTGTGCATTTAGTCAATAAAACCATTTGATTATTGGGACCAAGTCCCAATTTGCAGCTCTCCCTCAATGATTTAATATATTTGAAGACTGTTTTGTACTATCATTATCAATATCATTATTATTAAAAATTTTAAATTTGTTTTATGTGTATAAATGTTCTGTCTGTCTATATGTATGTGCACTATGTGTGTAAAGTACCCACAGAAGCCAGAAGAGGTCACAATCACCAAAGCACTTTCTGACTTGAAATTTTTACTTATGATTCTTTCAGTAAATTATTATAATGCATAAATTATATACCCTATGCCCTGGAATGCATTATAGATATAGAACAAAAGCATGGGAGGTGTAAAGGTCATGTGGATCTGGGGACATGACTCAGTGGGTAGAGTGTTCAAGCATGAAGACCTGAGTCAGGAACTCTGGTTGTTGTTAACCATTCTTTAATTTAAAGGAAAATTAGTCCTGGAGACATGGAAAGTTAGCTTGCAAAGACTTTTGTTACTTGCTGCATGCAATTCCTGTCTGTACGGATTGCAGAAGTGTGACATGATGGCTCCACTTTAAGGTGTACTCTTGAAAGAAAGGATTCTAGAACAGTCAATGGGGAAAGGAGTCCACATGAGGGGGACTCTTGGGCTGCGTGGCCCCCAGATTATCATGGCTGCTTACCATTCCCACATCCAGTTGGTGCTTTTTGTTTTGTCGTGTTTCTATTTGTTTTTTTTTTTTTTGGTGGGTTGGTTAGTTTAGTATGTTTGTTTGTATGTTTGTTTGTTTATCAGAAATCACTATGAAACATTTTGTACAGTTAAAGGGAATTAGCCCAGTCGTAGCCTTCTGGATTTCAAAGTAGACTTAGGGAAGTCATTCTGTACCTCCAATTTGGTTGTAAATTCACCAGAGTAGCTGAAGCTTACTGGTTGTCCCAAGAGATAGGAAATGGATCTTGATGTTCTTTATTCTTTCTCAACAACAGTCCTTTAAAACCTTGTATTCTTTTCTGTTGCTGTGATAAAACACCATCACTGAGAGCAATTTACATAAGAAAATGTTTATATGGACATGCTGTGATGAAACAGATAAAACACCATCACACACACACACACACACACACCAGTCACTTACTATTGCTGTCAGTCATTCACTATTTTTGTTGTTCATTCACTAGTGCTGTCGGTCATTCACTATTGCTGTCACTCATTCACTAGTGCTGTCAGTCATTCACTAGTGCTGTCAGTCATTCACTAGTGCTGTCACTCATTCACTAGTGCTGTCAGTCATTCACTATTGCTGTCACTCATTCACTAGTGCTGTCAGTCATTCACTAGTGCTGTGTCAATCATTCACTATTGCTGTCACTCATTCACTATTGCTGTCAGTCATTCACTAGTGCTGTCAGTCATTCACCAGTGCTGTCAGTCATTCACTAGTGCTGTCGATAATTCACTATTGCTGTCACTCATTCACTAGTCCTGTCAGTCATTAATTGTTGCTGTCAGCCATTGACATGAACTGCCTGACTTTTAAGCCACTCATGTTCTCTGTGCTAAAAATAGTTCAATATATATATAAACTCAAGGTGATATTTCTTCTAAAAATATTATAGTGACAGAAAGACAAACCAGATTGAGGACAAAATAAAAATTGACCTTCAGCTATATTTTTAAAAGTTATGTTAAACAGTTCCTATATAAAAACCCAGTTGCATAAATCAGTCTATGAAATAGAATATATAGTGCGAGCCTTGGGTGTCTTGGCATGAAACATTTGGAGGAGATGGGCTGGGGGAGTTCACCATTCTTCCTTTCTTTCATTTAGCTGAGTAATTTTCTTACGTTATGTTGTTTTGATGCCCTTCTCACCTTTGACTTCAGCAAACCTGTGATTTGAAACATGAGGCTTAAATAGATGCCATGTAGAAAGGGCTCTAAAATGCCAAGCTGCTCACATGGAAGCTTTGAGACCAATCAGTGGCTTCAGTTCTTTAGGAAATTGCCCTGCCTCACCTCTGCAAGACACAGGGTTGTTCTGTTTGAATCTGTTGTAGTGTATTGTGATGATTCACAGTCAAAGGTCCACGTCCTGTAACAGTGGCAAAGCAGCACCAATGAAGGACATTGTTTAATCTCCTGTTTATTGCTGGAGTGATGGCTCAGCAGATTAGAGCACTTGCTGCTCTTCCAGAGGACCCGAGTTTGTTTCCCCACATCCAAGTTTCGTGTGTGCTTTCAGTGCAAACGACTGGCCATGTTTTGTTGGGTGTGAAGAGTCCCGTGATTTTTTTCTCGAGAAATGAATGAACTTTCAAAGATTTCAAATTCATTTCAAATGCTAGCAGAAGGTCGACAACAGAGATTCTTTTCTGATGTCCAGTTGTAAACACTGAAGCTCCCAGCAGCAGCAGCAGCAGCAGCAATGGAGACAGAGCCCAGCACAACCACCTAGAGCCCGAGGAGTTTCCTGCCCCTTTAGGGACCTCCACTCAGATAGAGCCAGACCCTTGACTATGCTGTAGAAAACAATTCCAGGAGCTGCCTGAGTACAGTAAATTAGTGAACCTGTTAAAGAGAGCTAGCTTTAAAATGTAACCACCATCTAAAACCTATGTAAAGTTTTAAAAGTAAGCAAACCATGCAAGTTGATTTCCTTAATACTTTCCTTCATTTTTAAAAAAAAAGTTCTCTTTAAAAATGAAATCATGAGGTGGTTTTATGAAGTGTACTATTTATACTCCAGGATTAGAGATGTAGAGAGTGCTGACATAGTTAAACTCAAGGCTGCAACTATCCAAGCCCTAGGTAAGCCTGGTCTATGTTTAACACTCTGGTTTGCAATGTCCTTCAAAAACAAGAGTTGTCTCTGCAGGCCATCGTTACCAGTTGTGTGGACTTTCTGAGTCCTGACAGCATCCACAGGATTGTATTTCTTCTGGTGTCCTGTAGTTTGATCTGTCCTCCTATCCTGCTTCACTCGAGGTGACTTCTGCATACTTTACCCCAACAACTGTTGTCATTCTTACTTCCGGGTTGTGTCACCATCTCCTCCCACTGATGACAGGAAGAAGGACTTTGTCTCCTAGCAGCAGCTCACATGAACCACATTGCTCATCAGCCGTGAAACCATTGCTTGCTTTTTAGAGGTATTAAAGGCATGTTCTACGGGAATTTTTCTTCGTAAGTTAAACACAGCAAATCCAGACATGCAGAGATGCTGAAATGAAAAACATGTGTCCTCTTGTGCTGGCATTTGTCCAGTGGATGCTTGTCAGACTGCACATTCTATATATTTCAAGGAGACAATGTCACCCTTAATGTGTCGGCAAAGGCTGTCACAGAGCACTCTGAAGTCCACGGCTTAAGTGCATCCTTGGGGACAGATTTGACAGCGTATATTGTGGGTACTGGTTTGCCTTAACAATTGTAAAGTTTTCCTTCTTTTCTCTTTCATATTTTCCCTTTGTATTGCACAATACAAAAGAGATTCTGTTGACATTGATAAGCATCAAGGCTGACAAACACCATTCTTTGTTGCAATAACCAATACTTCAGATCCTCTAAGGTATCTGTCTTTGATAAAGCACCTTCAAAGCTTCATGTCTCCTGTAGGTTCCTGTCAATCACTTCCAGTTAACTCATTAATTGTGAGCATCTTCCATTCCCTTGTGATTAAACAGCTTAACGTTCCTGATAACTTGTGGGGATTCTCTGTTCATTGGGCATTTTTTACTGACAATAAGCAAATATTCTTATAAAATTTTTCCCAAGAATCTCTATAGCATCACTGGTTTATCTACAGTAACTCATCTGTTTGGGGAATCTTTCCCTCCTATTGTTTTTTCACTCTGTGCTTGGTCTTGCTATTTACAATTCCAGATTATGACAAGTCCCTTCCCACTCTTCTGTGTGATTGGCAGATTTCGGGTTTATAGGCACACACAGTGCGCCGGCAGCTGCCATCAAATGACTCCCCATACGCGGCTTCCTGTGAAAGAAGTCTCTGAGAGATCAGACAATCTTCTCTAAATTAATTCCAAGTGCAGGCATCCTGTCCCTCTGTTCTTATCCTGTGAGAATTTTGATGGATCTGTCACAGGCTTGCCCACCTCCCTTACAGACTGCTTCCCAAACAAAACCTTAAGTCTGCCTCTCATATAACACCCCAGGGAGAGGGCAGCCTCCTGGGCATGGGGGAGGATGGATCTCTCTCCCCCCCCCTCTCTCTCTCTCTCTCTCTCTCTCACACACACACACACACACATACACACACACACACACACACACACACACACAGCGTGGTCTTGATTGTAGATTTTCCTATCGGTTTCTTTATTTGAGTGTCAAGACTAATTAAATTGAGACATTTCTGGAAGTGTGGCAGGTGAGCTCTGGGCTGGAAGGATGAGGAGGCCACCTGTGTTTGAAACTCAGGAAGAGAAAGAACTCTTGCACCCACGCAGGGTTAAAATGTGGCCGAGAGAGAATGCCACATTTTGGTTAGAGTTAGAGAAATGCATCAGAGCTTCTGCTTGAGTTCTGAGAGTCTTCTGGAGTTTATCCCCAGGGGACTTAAAAGGATTAGTTCTTAGAGGATTCACAGTGAAGGTATTTTTTTTTTTTTAAGGAAAAAAAAATAAATTGCTTTGGTAACGAAACTCAAGGAGCAGGAAGAAAGTAGTGTGTCTAAATTCTAATGTGTATGCCTGCTTATAATTATGAATTGAAGCTTATATATCTTGTCATTTGCATAAGAATCCTGTGCAAAAAAATAATAAAGAAGGAGAACACCGGGGAAGGACACCAAATGTTGACCAAACGTTGAACTCTGGATTCCACATGTGCATACACATGTACACACTCACACTAATAAGTACACCACAACCACTATCAGTGCTATGACCAGCATCCCACATACACAAAACATGCACACAAAAACAAACTAAAATTTTAACTTATGGATATATATATATATATATATATATATATATATATATATATATATATATCAAAAAGTTAAATAAAGAAAAAAATTAAGAAAAGATCAACCAGGAAGTAAAGATATTGAAATGGTAACCATGATTCGTAGGTAACTCATGTTAGGCCCTGATACATCCTTATCCTGCGAGAAGCTCACATGGGTCCCATTACCCCTCACCCCAGTCATAAGGTTATATTGCAGTAAGCAAGAAATGCTTATTTAAAACACAAATAAATGGACTAAGCCATGGGCCTGGAAGATGGCTCAGCAGGTAAAATTACCTGGCACCATGCCTGACAACAGGAATTCATTCCCCGAGTCTCATATGATAGAAAAGAGAACCAAGTCCTGCAGGATATCTCTTAGCCTCTATTCACATGCTACAGCATGTATGTACAGTAGCATGAGTCCAAACATGTGCCTGCACACACACACACACACACACACAGAGAGAGAGAGAGAGAGAGAGAGAGAGAGAGAGAGAGAGAGAGAACATACTACACACCACACAAAAATTTAAATGTAAAAAGTAAACAATCTGAAAGTTGTATTCAATATCAAGAAAAATTAGAAGATTTCTAGGACTACTCCCAATTTTCAATCAAAGAAATCTATGAGAACAGTAGGATTTATTTGAAAACACCCCTAAAGATAAAAGTCAGGAGTATTAGACACTAGACACACTGCACATCAATCTTATCACAGCAAAGGGGATTGCTGGTGCCACACATTCACACATGACCAGAAAGGCATAGCCAGGCACCAGATCATCTAAGTCTGACTTTATTCACTGGTTACTGTGAAAAGCAAACTCATCCAAGGTTGTGTTTGCTCTTGAGAAAGAACGTTTTCTTCCTCATGGAACGTGTTTTCAGACGGACATTGTATGTGCTTTTAGGGTGCTGTGATCACACCCACCATGGACCACGCCATGTCAATGCAGCCAGCTAACATCGTGGGTCCCCTGACGCAGCAGATGAACCATCTTTCCCTGGGGACAGCAGGAACGGTGAGTGGAAGAGTTTACTTTGTTTCCTGGGACTTGAGAAGACACCGTGTGCTGTTTTCCTTAGAATCACAAATCTGCTGCTGGTCTCAGGCAGCAGCTGTAGGGTTCCAGCATGAACAAGCTTGCATGCAAGTTCAATCCCAGGGAACACTCCTTTACATGGGCAAGGATGAGGGTCCCGTGGCATTGCCTTTAGACTCCAGGCCCTTCTTGTTATGTGGTACAGTGAACCAAGTGCACCATAACTCTTTCTGGAAAGGGACCCTTCTGCCTACACATGTAAATCTGTCCTCCTGACCATATATTGTGGGCTGTTTTCTTTTCCCCAGCTGTTTACCAGTTGACCCACTATCTTTCCCAGTTCCTTCACACATAAGAGGGCAGTTCCAACTGTAATCAGTGTAAAGGCCTTTGGATTCACTCTTAATGTCTGAGGTAATAGGAAGTAACTGAGAAGTTGACCCGGTTGAGTGTTTATTTCTCCTGTGGACATAGTGGCATAGTGACTATTGAAGAAAAGGAACAGAATCTGACATGTTTAATCTTTTCTTAGAGTTATGATGCTTTGACTAGTCTTACTCTCAAAAAGTGTATTCCCATTCACTTCTCTGTTGCTGTGATAAAACAATGGACCAAAAGCAACATGGAGAAGAAAGGGTTTATTTGGCTTACAGGTTACAGTGCATCATCAAGGGAAGCCAGGGCAGGAGCTTAAGACAGGAACCTGGAGGCAGGAACTGAAGCAGAGACCATAGAGGAACGATGCTTACTGACTTGCTCAGATAACTTTCTTATATACACCAAGCCCGTGTGACTAGGGAATAGCACTGCTCACCGTGAGCAGGGTCCTTTTACATTCATTGATTTGCAATTAAGAAAATATCCTGAAGACGTGCTTACAGGCCAATCTGATGGAGGTAATCATCTTTCAATTGCAGTTTCTTCTTCCCACTTTCCATTGGTGTTAAGTTGACAACCAAGATGAGCTATCAAATGAACTGAAAAAAAAAAGCCAGTAGCATATTTGATCTCTATCTATGACATGCTTGGACTCACTGGCAAGCTTTGTATTTTTTAAAGAAGTCCCTCCGATATTTGCATCAGATACAACCTAGAACACTAAACCTATGCTCAACATCACTAGCAAATGGAAGCACCATGGCCTGACTACCAGCAGTCACACCTTAGTGTTTAGTGTGCACCCTAGCACAGGAGATCTTGTCTTTTGTAAAGACATGGGGGGAAAGGGCATAGTTTTTTTTTTTAACTGACACAGGTTAAACAGCATAAAAAGACCCCAGGAGCAGGAGTCAAGAAACCCTGATCTAATTGAAACCCTGAATTGTGCCATTTAGGACATACATATGGATCTCAACCTCCCCCTCTGTAGTGCAAGATCATTCACTTTGACATGTGAATACCTTACACCTCTGACTGTGTTTTTAAGCCTGTGTGTCTCTTTGATACTGTCTCTATGAGTCTCATAGAGACACTGTGTAATACTAATATGTCTTATGGATACTAACTGTGGATGGAGGACCTAGGAAAATGACTCCCTTTATTCAAAGGATGTAGAGGAAAAAAATCACACACTTCCAAGAAAGAACTTGAGTTTTTCATAAGCTATACACCAGTTCCCTTGTAATGTGCCATTGGTGATAAGTTACCTGCCCAAGAGTAGGAGCTGGGTCATAGCATTGCATGAGGTTGTGTTTTCAGCTAGATTTTAGAAGCCAGCTCTGAGATCACATTTGTACCATGGTGAGATTATACCATGAGTCAGAGCATTTTCATTGGGGAGATAGTTTCAGAATAATATTTGTACAGCTTTTAGTCAAGTCTAAGGATGATTTGTGGTCTCTTTGTGTATTCCTACTAAAGCAGATTCCAGATCCAGGGTTGGACAGCCCAGTGCTTCTCAGCTCCACGGTAGAGTTCACTCTCAGGTTCTCTGTTGATTGAGGATGAGTAAGAGTAAAGAATGAAGATTTATTTTACTAAATGGCAATCTTAAAGTGTGTCATTTACTTGTAAAAAAGTGAGCCATAATGGAATCATAGGAAGAAAACATTTTATACTTTTTACCCATTTGACTAAAAAGCAAAGCCAGTTTCATTGCTAACACTTCAATTTGCCAATGAGTAAAGACACAAGATGTCCCTGACTGAAAAAAAAAAAACAGAAAAAAAAACTAAAACCCCAAAACTGTAAAAAAGATAACAGAATAGGCTTCAAATTATCATAGTTCTTAATTAAATAAATTATTTTAAATTGTATATCTAAGTCTTTTCAACTGGAACAGAATCAGATGGGACCACCAATTTTAACCAGTTGGCAACTGCCAAAACCAATCATTTAATGATTTACTGTGGACCACAATAAATGTAAAAGACCTTAGCACATAGACCTTATTTTTAATGCCAAATTTCCTGTTACTTTTTTCTTGTTTTCATTGTGTGTTTTCACTATTGCAAGTAAAGAGTGTTCAGTTACAGTATAAGGATCATATAGCATTAATTGCTGGCAATATAACATAAACATTAGAAGTTGGCAACTTGATACGGTGTTTGAGAGAAGAGAGAAGACACATTATTTTGTTGATTCATTCAAAATTGTAATTGAGCACTCTCAGTGTCTCAAATATAATTATTTCTTCACTAAACCACCTCCTTCACACCATGGGCCATCAGATATTTGCTTTTATGTGACTTCTTTTAATTGGCATTTGCTGTGGATTACCCAGTTGAGGTTGATTTATTTAATTGACTTTTCCCACCAAAGTGGACCCATCTCACAACTCTCTTATTGGCACTTAGGAGATTCCAGTAGACTTAGGAGTGGCATCAGGGTCCAAAACCCAACTTGGTTTTGTGTTGGCTGTGCATGTTTAGGCCATGCTTAGCTTCCAAGATCCATTTCTTTTCTTACAAATTAAGAGCAGTAATACACTATACATCCTTGGGATGTTGTCTAATGGCAGGATCCACAGCAGCCCTAATGTACTATGTGACAGTAGGTACTTATCAGTCAAATCATCCTTAACCTGGTGTGAGTTCAGGTCACCATGATGGATGCACCACCCTATTAAACCAACAATCCAGCTCCTTTGCTTGTTCTATCGAGGGGTATCACTTAATTCTTTAACGTGTCCACTGTGTTAACTACTAACATAATACCCCAGGGTTCCATAGCTAATGTTCTAGTCCTGTGAATGAATGAACTTGATGAAGTTAAGCAAATTACCTTGAACCTACAGAATCAAGTACTCTCTGTGATGACCACATTATACAAATATACATGACATTGAAATTATAACTCAGAGGGATTTCCACTTCAATGTGATACCTTTTCTTAGGTGGTAAACACCTAGAAGATGGAGATAGCATCTTCAGTAGCCAAGAATATGAGAACTTTGTGTAGAAAGCAGAACCATAACCCATTTGCCATCAGCTGTTGCCCCATGGGCACACAGACCCATTATGGGTCCAATTTGCTTTTAATATAAACTGTATGAAAATTTTAAGGTAAAATATTCATGGATTTAGATATCTGGCCCAGTTTGTCTAATAAACTCCCAGATTGTACCTGGTTCTCTACACCTTCTCTCTGACTATTCCTCTGTCCTTCCTTTTGCAAGCTCAGATAGCACCTCACTACTCAGTCCATACATGCTTTCCTTCAGCAATCCTGTCCACAAACATGGTTCCCCACACCAACTACCACATTGAAGACTCTTAAATCGGAGTCTTCAATGCTAGTCTCAGAACATCAGATGCACCTATCTGGTCTCCATGAAGATCCATCTTCTACCTATCTGGTCTCCATGGAGATCCATCTTCTACATATCAAAGTCACTACAACTCACATTCATGTCCTGGACATCCTCAAGCTTCTTTCCAGCCCGACCCTTCTCCTCTTCTGTGTTCCTGTCCTGTTTTACTTTAGGTCAAAATTGTGATGGCCCACCTATTAGCCAAACTCTACACTTGGGACTCAACACGTACACTGTCCTTCTCCCTCTCCTCCACATGCCACTACAAGTCCCAGGAATTAAATCCTAGACACTTGTCAGATCTACCCTGTCTTCCCCCTTTCTTGGCTTCCTCTGGCTTGTTGTGTTAGTCTCCTAATTGGACCTCCACCTTTCAGTCTCACCAGTCCACAGTTCATCCTCCACCCTGTCATCTGAACTATGTGTTAGTCACTTCTTGTCAGCATGATAAAACCTTACCAAGAGCAACTTACAGAAGGGAGAGTTTGTTTGGCTTAGAGTCCAAAGAAGGAGCCTGTAATGCCAAGGAAGGTGCAGCAGTCAGCGGCAGGAGCAGGAACCAGTGTGATCAAAATCCCGTCACACACACAAGAAGTTCAGGGAGAGAACAAGAGGTGTGTTGAAGCTCTAAATGTCCAACACCTGTTCTAAGTGACCTGCTTCCTCCAGCAGTATCCTATGTCCTGAAAGATCCACAATTCCTTCAAACAGTGTCACCAACTGGGGCCGAAGTGTTCAAATCCCTGAGCCTGTGGGGTACATTTCTCATTCAAACCTCCATTGCTGTATACTGGTGTCTCTCTCCAACGAGACAGCCTTCAGAGATTTTCAGAGCTCTGAAGCTCTTGAAAATTTTATAAAAGGTGAGAATTAGAACAGAAACAGACCAGGAGTAGGTGGACTCCCAGGGCATAGTGCAGTAAGATTTAGAAGATAATTCAGGGTAGATACTTGCCAGGCTGTAGAACAGGGGAGCTAGAGTCATACTGTCCTGTTCAAAACAGAGATAAGGCCACTAAGCACCCTACTTTCCAGTTTAAGATTGTGACAAGAGGAGTCACATTGAACCAAAGCATACTTACTTTTTGATCTTCCAAAAGGCAGGTATATTTCATCTCGTGTCCCCTCAGATTTTAAAATCATCGTCTAAAGAATTTCCATCTGTAATTTTTCTCTTCAAAGTGTATTGGTCAATTCTGTACCCCATTCTAAGCTGGGCGGAATCTATAGGCTTTAAGCTAAATGAATTAGATGTAAACGAGGCACCTATTTTATGTCACAGCTCTAACCTTGAAGGATTTTTTTTCACTTCTCCTGCTTTTGTTTATTCTTTCTCACAGAATTCCTTCGATGAAAGCAAAGCCCCATTATCCATAATTTCTTATCGAGTTGCTGGGAGCTTTAGCAGAAGCCGCCTGGGACTTGAGTGTGTTTTAAGAACCTCGATATTGCATGACAATCTTGTTTTACAACTTCCTTATCTCCTTTTCATTTGTTCAGCTGCTGGTCACCAGTGGCTTACAATGACACTGGGCTCTACTGAAAGAAATCAAAAGACCTTGTTCTGCAGGCTCCTTATCTCCGGTGCAGGTTGCCTTCCCCAAGCCTCTTCTGCACTGTGACATCATCCAATTTCCATATTGTCAGTATTGCCACCCCACAAAAACAATCCTGGAATTGTAGTCCTGATGAGCCAGAGTTAGCTGTCATTCTCCAGGCATGCCACTTCTCCACTGCTCCAAAAGTCTGATTATTACCAGATGAAAATATCTACTATTCATTTTTCCAAATTAGGCATAAGTATCACTATTGAGATGGAGAACTATAAAGGTGAGCAGAAGATCTTACATAGAATTATGACTCAGTAAATATCATCTTAAGCGATAAATAGCTTCATAAATCCTAGTAACTCTAATTCCTTAAATGAATGCTCAAAAAAATAGCAGCCAATTATAAACCAATACAGGACAGAAAATGTAGATACAAAGGTTGTGTTTTTTAAATAATTCTTTAATCTAATGGTGACATAACAGTTCTTTACAGGGAAATCTTCTCATGTAAAGAATGAATGAAGAGTTAGGGGCAAGTCTGTCAGGGGTGGAGAGTTATTTACAAATATAAAACCTTTACTTCTAGGAATATGGATCTTGAGTTCATATAAATTAATATCATTACAGAAAGGCCTTCATAGAAACACTGTTGAGGAACATGAGTGAGTTGGGAATAAAATAGGGTATAGAAAATTAAATGACATAATCAAAAAACATTATTACCATAATTTTACAAATATGCATATAAACATACACATGCATCAGGTAAGATAAATAACTGACATATTATTTATAAACATGGAAGAAAATTATCTTTGACAGTGTCTTCAGGTTGTACAGCATCAGTTAGAAGCAGAGTGTCCAACCAAACACTTCAGCACACATCCCCTGGGTGTAAACGTTCAATTCTGAGAAGGTGGTGGATGGAAAGATTGTAAAATAAAGGAGATGAATGTTATGCCTCAAAATACTCATTGTGGTATTCTAGACAGCATTTGGTAGAGAATAGTTGACCAACCACTGTTCATTCATCCGCAGAGCCAACAGTAGCACACCACAAAAGCACAGCAGTCTCATACAAGTAGGGAAAGCATTGCTGATATGCTAAGTCAAAAGACAGGGCTGTGCTGTGAACCTGCTCCCGTGGAACACAGTGTAACTGTGAGGGGTTACTTATAAAGCAATTCTGTCAAGAAATTCAAACTGGGTGGAGTCTGGAGAGGTGGCTCAGTAGTTAAGAGCACCTGCTCCTCTTCAGAGGGCCTGGGTTCAGTTGCCAGCAACAGCATTAGGTGGCTTATAACTACCTGTTATCTTTCAGCTCTAGGGAATCTGGGCCCCACTTCTGGCATCCATGGCTACTGCACACATGTGCAACTAAACACATACACATAGATTAAAAGTAAAATCAATCTCAAACAAAAATACTACAAAACAAGTGTGTTTATTTTTCAAAATGAGATCGAAGTCTTTTCTATTGTTGTCATTTTGTTTGAATTCCTCAATTACTAAACAGTAGCCAGTATTTACTATATCAGTATCTAGGTTTTTACTTATATTATAATTACAGATATGTGTATATTATAACACAGTATAAACATTAATTCATGTTTTTTCTAAGTTTTGAGTAGTAACTTGAAGTTTTATGATAAGGTATCTAGGAACTAAGATCACCGTTACCAACATCTTTGGAATTGCTATCAAATTGACTCTACTTCACAGTGGGCTAATAGTCAAGTCAGTAGGCTGCTGGTCTATTTCATGAGACCAAGCCACGCATAACTATGGTTTATTTGCATCTGAATTCTGAGCAATGTGAATTCTGAGATATGTGAATGATCTCAAAAGTTACTAAGTGCATAGAAATGTACAATGGGATGGGGGGTTGTCTAAGCTTTTAAAGGGCAATATAGATCATATGAATAAAATAAGAGTTCACATATTACCATCGATGCCTTAATCTTTTCCGAGAGCTGAGAGCGGGCACATTGTTTGCAGTTCTTAGAAGCCCAGTTGCAACCACAGGTTCTGCACCACTTTTCTGGTTAAGGGCTAGTTAGGAAAGGGAAAAGAAGTAGGAGGGTATGAGAAAGGGGGCCAGAGAGAGCTGTAGGGTGTGGGCAAACGTGACAGAAGCTACATGTGCATGTGTTGGAATGCAATAAAGTCATCATTATGTATAATTGCTCTGTACTAACAAAAACACTACAGAAAAGATCATGACTGAGTTGCGGGAGTTAAAGCCTCTTTGTCATTTTTAAAGCAGCTGGTGTATTCTCCAGCGCCCACATACACACTTCCCCAGGTTTGCAATGACTACTTGTAGTTTAACTTCTCTCTACATTTTGCCATCCAATGTTATGACACTTTAAAAATAGCCATCTATCCTCTGTTTCATAAGATACAGCTTTGGCTAGCCTTGGTAGCTACACACAAGGTTCCTGGGCTTAGGGCAGAGAGTGTTCTGTGCTCTGCCCCTGGTCAGGATGATAAAAAAAAAAAAATAGAAACTTGGGCTTTATAATACATTTGATTCATATGGTGAAAGAACATGCAGAATTTTTATTAATCACCTCTAAAGTTACTTCTTTTATTCTCCATTGCTACCACACTTGGATGCCCTCCAGATGAGCTGTCTTATAAAACTATTAAAAACATCTGGGGAAGACAAGAGCCTCCCATTGATTCCCAAAGGGAGCAATCAAACAGACCAGGAGGAAGATGGTGATGTTCTGAGACCAATGGGTCCCGGTAGCATGCACAGCCTGCTGATACTGGAGTCTAAGAATCAACTGTCTCTAGCGTCACAGTACCTGGAGTGCTGGCAGAAAGGGGGTGGGGGCAGGTGACTGTGGGGCACACGTTTGGGCCCTTCCAACCTGTAAAGCTAAGACTCTGTTTTTATTTTCCTTTGGACTTCATTGCAATCTTTCTCATGCTCTTTTTCATTCCAAGATTCAATCCCAAGACAGAATTATGGTACTTCACCAGCTGTTATGTCAGGTAGGAAAATCTAATTCCTTTCAGACTTAATTGGAGGGGAGAGATGGAGCTTGCCTGGTTTTCTCCAAAACTCTCCAAAGCAGTGATTCTCAACGGGGGTGGGTGTGAGAAGTTTGCATTTTATTTTGGCAAAGGGAGGGGTGTGTAGTTATGAGTCTGTTTCCTAGGACAATCTGCCTTCATGTCTAGAAAATAAAAATACTGTCTTTAAAATAAAAGTAAGATCTCTGAGATGCTTGTCTATGAAAGATATGCAGAAGATTTAATCAATGTTCTGTGTATCAGTGGGTCTCATGGTTTGACAAGGTCATCAGAATTTCTGACAAGTGGGAGAAAGATTTGACATTTACCAAAACCAGAACACATATTAATAAAAAAAAAAAAAAAAAAAAAAAAAAAAAAAAAAAAAAAAAAAAAAAAAAAAAGGATTGAGAAGCACTGCTTTAGAGACCAAAATTCCTCAGAAGTCAGAGTTGTCCCTTGTGCTTGCTTGGCTCCTAGGACAGGATCTGATGTGTGTATTAAAAAAAAATTGTTGAATGAATCAAAACTTCAATTCTTTTCTAAGACGTTTTATTTGGGATATCAAAAGTGACACTTCTGATATTCCATTTTCACAGCAAGGTAGCAGAAGTTGCTTTGAGGATACATGAGAGTCTTTGGCATTCAATTGGCAATATCTAATTTGATTTGTAAATGTTAATGGTGCAATTTGGAGCTGAGCACATGTGTGTAAAGAAGTTGGTGCTTTTTACAAAAAAAAAAAAAAAAAACCAAACTTTTGAAATGCATACTTTGCTTTCATCTGAACTTTCACTTTTGCTTTGTTGAAAGAGAAAAATGGACACAACTGTAAAAAAAATTTGATTTTTGTTAATTTATATTAACTAATTGAAGAGTAGTAGCAAGCATGGAGAACTTGGAACTTTGAATCCTTGGCATGTTTGGTGGCTAAAGATATTCAGATGGAACCAAAAAAGTTCATTGCAAATAATACATAAAACCTGGTTCAGGAAATGCCCAAAAGAACCCAGGGGGCAGTTGAACCTGGTAGCCAGAAGATGGCTTTCAGTAAAGAGTATCCCACTCAAGGCCCCTGCACTTTAGTGATACAGCATCTCAGGGTAGCACTTCCTCCTGTCCATGCATTTCTTTAGTTATTCTCATGGCTGTACTCATCTCAAAGCTGTCTGATTTTCCTGACTGAAGAGCAAAAAGTTGGCTTCCAACTAGACATCGCTTTGGTACTCTTGGTCTCCATGGATTGCCATTCATTAAAATGTCATGTGCCTATCATTTTAATGTGTCTTTTGCATTTAAAACATGTGACTCTGTAGAGGAGACTTGGTTTGTTGTGTATAGCTTTTACTTTCTTTAAACCTTGGCCTTTTTGTTTGACAAAAGGCTTATACTTCTCATAATTAACCAACATTAATAAAAAAAAAAAAAAACCCTCGACCAATATTTACTTTTATGAACACAAAGAATTTTGGCCTTTGTGGTATACACCCTTAATCCAGGAATTCAAGAGGCAGAGATAGGCACATCTAAATAAACTCGAGGCCAATCCAGTCTATATGGTGACTTCTAGGCAGCTATCTGATGAGACTGTGTGTGTGTGTGTGTGTGTGTGTGTGTGTGTGTGTATATGATAATGAATATAGCAAACACACAAATATAGCACACACAAACACATCACATCACAATGAAAATTGTAAGCTGATTGTTGGAAGTGTTTATGTTCATGGGTTCCCCTCTATACTAATAAATATTGGCAAGAAACAATGCTTTACCTTGGGAGTTCCCATATGATTCCACTGGAACTGTAAAGCAGATAAATGACTTGTTAAACATTAATACCTTAAAAGAAACTTAACCATGTAAGTGTGTGTTTGTGGAATAAGAAGTAAAACCACAGAGGAAAATTAAAATCCAAGATATGGGGCTTGTGAGTTGTCTCAGTCATTAGAATCTTTAGAGGAGGCCCTGAGTTCAGCCCTGTAGCATCTACATTAAAAAAGACAAACTTCAGAGACAGAGACCAGCTAGTCTAGCCAAATAGATGAGCCCCAGACTAACAGAATACCCTACTCAATAAAAATTGTAGATGGATCCCAAGGAATGACATCCAAAGTTGATCCTTATCACCAAATGCATGTGCATACATGCATATCTGTGCACACATCTAAACATGGAACCCCCAAATACACACACACACACACACACACACACACACACACACACACACACACACAAAACCAGTATGATTGGTGGCCTATAAAAGATATATTAAGTTGCCATTAGTGGAGTATGAAGAAAGAGACCAGTAGGACACATATGGAAAAACCACCCTTTGGGCCACTTTACACTTTGTTCATCCTTATAAAATTTAGATGGTGGTTGGACATATTGTGCAGTTGTCCTCTCCTTAGGCTTATGCCCAAGTAGCAATAGATACACTTTGAATAAATGGTTGTTAACTGTCTTGTAGACACTTTAATTGGCTTTTGTACAACTGAGTATCTTTTGTCCAACTATTGATGATATTAGGAAAGCAAACTGAGTCTGATAAGGTAATAACTCTTTTTCAAATATCCCAATGTACCAGTATTGAACAATTTAGTTAGTTTTTGCCAATATATGAGCCAATCAAATTGCTTTACTACACTGGAGTTCAAAATATTAACTTAATTATCCACTAAGATATAATCAAACTATTCTCATTCAGTTAATATTTCAAACATTATCAGTCTATTTCTGGGTGCTAGGTACTATGCTAAGTATTGGAGATGTAAATATGAATAGAAAGACCTACCTTAGTAAAAAGACAACATCATAGTTAAGCTTATTTTGCTATTTTTTGTGATGTTATTTGCGATGGTATGAATATTATAGAGAAACAAGAATGTAGGAAGAAGATTTGAAATACAAACAAGAAAAGTGCATTTGAAGGAGGATTAGCAAAGCTGAATAGGAGTTTACCAGATAGACCACAGTAGAAGGTCTATTAGGCATACAGCACAATATATGTCAGCTCTTAGAATGGGGAATAGTATGAGGATATAGAATGGCAAACAGTCATTTGATATTTGAAGGCAAAATATAACTTTGACATACATCAAAGTGAGGTCTGTGAGATTCTCATTTTGAGTAAGAATTCTTTGTTCAGTCATATGTCATCTGTGTTTTATGTTGTTGTTTGGTTGTTTGTTTTTTTATCTAAATACTATGTGTTAGCTTGTGTTCAGTACTGGGAAAAAAAACTTCTCCTTAGCAATGAAAGACATTAGTTATGAACATCTTACTACAACAGTGTAAATCCTTTACTATTGATTGTTCAATTCATAAGCAAACTCTCCAAGTACAGAAGCTACTTGTATCAGTTTTTGGTTGTGGACACTTGGGAAAACTACTGAACTTCCTGTAGTTCATTTCTTATCTGGGGAAATCCTGATCACATGGGGTGGTTGGGAGCATTGATTAAATTAAGCTCTATACTCTGCTTAGAACAGGTTCAGGCAAAAAATAAGTATTCAAATAGTGTTCACTACAGTCACACTAATCATTATTGGCACAAGAGATTATGTTGGTACAAAATGGAACAATGGACAGGAACTAGCAGAGGTTAGAGAAAGGTTCCAGGAAAAGAATCCTGTAAATGTAGAAACAGAGACACATGGCAATTAGCTAAGTAAAAACAAAGCAAAACAAAAACAAAATTCAAATGACACAAAACAAAAACACAAAACAACAATAAAAAGAGAGCTGAGAGTTCCAGACCAAGGAACCAACTTGTCCTAGGGCTTGCACAAGCAGGGGATGGAAAGGTTGCAAAGCTGCAGATGGTTTAGCAGGACAGAGTCATGGAGAGAGATGAGGAGTGAGGAAATTAGCCTAAGAAGTAGGTCAGCTATAGCAGGGTTGTCAGGTATGGAAACCTGAGCTCTCTCCTGATGACAATGGAAATGTTTAGAGTTGAAGAACGACAGTCACCCTGTCTATAGGATGGAGAATGTCCGAGAAATAGTCAAACAAACAAAACAAAACAACCCTGAAAACAGAAAAGGGTCAAACACACTGAAGAATCCAAGGAAGAAATCATGGTGGCAAGTAGTCACGTCCTGGGAATGACCATGACACTGACTGCTAGTGAGTTTGTGATAAGTGACAGGTTTGGAATACTCTGGATGTAGATGTCAACACATATGAGTGGAGAGGTTGATAACTTTCAGTGTGTGTATCTATCTTAATCACTATTTTTATATGGTAGTGGAGTTTGGGGTTACCTTCATGGGACTTAGCTCCATTACCAGGATGAATGGGCTTGGATTTAGGACAAGTAGACAGATCCCCGAAAATAAACCTAAGAGGAGAAAATGGATCCCAGGATGAAAATTGGAAAATGTACCATGAACACA
This sequence comes from Arvicanthis niloticus, assembly GCF_011762505.2. NCBI lineage: Eukaryota > Metazoa > Chordata > Mammalia > Rodentia > Muridae > Arvicanthis > Arvicanthis niloticus. Next base: position 36,983,202 of record NC_047678.1, on the reverse strand, counting down.
TAATGCTGCCAGGTAAGAAGGACTTGCTTACCCATGTAACAGACAAGGCAAACCAGAGGTTTCAAATATGTCATGAGCAAGACAACACAACATTTGATTTTATCAAACATGACCCCTAGTGAGGCAGGAGGTGGTTCCACAGTTAAGATGCTCTTTACGAAGAACCTGGGTTCAGTTCCCAGAACCTTTGTCAGATTGCTCATGCCACCTGTAACTCCAGTTGCAAGCGATCTGATGCCCTCTACTCCACAGATAATTTCACACACACACACACACACAGACACACAGACACACAGACACACAGACACACACAGACACACACACACACACACACACACACACTCCTAGTGAAGTTGATAGTGGCATTTGAGCAATGGCAGGAAGAGTGAGCACATGTAAGTCATGGGCAGATGCAGCAACTAAAAACGATGCCACAGGACTGGCTTTAATGACTGAAGGTGATCTAGAGAAATAGATCTAGAGCATGCAACCAATTACTTGTTGACTTTTTAAGATGGAATATTTCTAATATGATGAGAGGAAAGGAGGAAGACAAGAGTTAAAGATATATGTAAGAGGAGATGGACAATAGGAGGGTCCTCGAGACAGCCATATTTGTATGAGACATGAAGACAGGTGTCATGTATGCATGCCAGAAGAGAAGCCACTCTTTTTTTCTATGTGATGTTCTAAGTGTTGACTGATAGTCTTTAGGGGATAAAATGGGAGGACTCAGGGAGAAGAGAAACTGAGGAAAATATGGAGTGGGAAGGACTGCAGCAGAAAAACATGGAAAAGTTGAGGGGTATAGTTCATTCAAAGCTATAAATAATGGAGGACTCTTATGACAATTTAAAAAATTATTAGTGTGCATGTAAGTACATGTGTATGTGTGTGCATGCGTGCATGTGCATGTGTGTGTATTTGTGTGCATGTGTGTGCACATGTGCATGTGTGTGCATGTATGCATGTGAGAATGTGTGTGTGCGCGTGTGTGTGTGTGTGTGTGTGTGTGTGTGTGTGTGTGTGTGTGTGCCACAGTATAAATATGGGGAAGTCAGTGGATGGCTTAGGGGATTCAGTTCTTTCCTGTTATTATGGATTTCAGAGAACAAACTCTGGTCATCAGTCTGGTGAGGCAAAGGCTTTCACCCACTAAGCCATATTGCTAGTCCAGGAAATTTGATTTTGCCTGCTATAATGATCAGCCACCAAGGAAGTAGATTAATCATTTCTGAAGATTTCTGGCCTGGAATGAGAAAACAGGCAATGTGTTCTGATAGTCTGGGTAAGGAAAGACACCATTAGTGCCATTCGTGTCGTGATCAGCTTGTGTTTGGGTGGTCACGTTACTGAGACTCTACAGGTGTATCCTCTGATATGACTAAGCAACACAATCTCACGGCAAACTTCCCGGTCCTCTGGCTCTTAGAGTATTTACACTCCCTCCTCCCAGATATTCCCCGAGTTTCCTTTTAAAAATAAATTTTAGGAAGAATATGTAAATGAGTTTCATTTTCTTCAATGACATAGATTTGAATCAAGAAAAGACTGTCTACAAAGGAAAGGGGTAGTCAGGGTCCTTCCTCCTTTGCCAGGATGCCTGCAGGTCTGCATTTAAACCTGAAATATGGGAGAGGGAAAGCAGTGGGGGAAAGCAAAGAATATGAGCATGACATGTCCAGTCTCTGCCATAGACTTTTATAGATAGTCTGAAATAGACGGAACAAGTAATGAACACTCTCCACTGAGGTTTCACAGAAAGGCAACCACAAGTCCTAACACATCACCCAAATATGAGGCATTAATGTTGGATTTCTGCCCATGGAGTTATATATAACACAAAGTACCTCTACTGTAGTGGAGGCTGGTGGACAGGCTCATAACGGCAGCACTTGGGAATTCAAGGTCAGGCTTCTCCATGCAGACACTTACAAACTTGCCTGCTCTGTGTAGACAGTTAGAAGCCAGCCTGGTCCATGCAGGCAGTTAGAGATCAACCTGCTCCATGCAGTTAGAGGACAGCCTGAGCTGCATAGAGGGACTTTAGTCTCTCTGCCTTCACCCCAAATCATACTCACCAAAACAGATGGCAAAGCACTACATAGCTAACTTTGCAGTTTCTGCTAGTTACTGGCGCACATTTGCATGGGAGAAGACTCCTCAGATGCAGACAGTGAGGCTTAGCTGAAGCCAAGCTTTATGCTCTCCCGCCCCCTTGGGTGGGAATTACTTATGAAGATTCCCCATATCATCTGCAGGCTGGCAGATAGTGTTGAAGCATCTTCAAAGAAAAAAGCTGTTTCTCAAGCTCTCGGTAGTGTGTGTTCTCCTGGATTCCATGAGCTAATTCCAAATGACTTCCATCTCATCCCTTAATTAAAAATTAAGTCCATTAGTAGTTCCAATTAGCAACAATTAACCATTAAATTATGTTTACTGTAAGAGGCCAGACACGGCTATAAGTGTTCCCACAAGCCACCCTTAGAAGTCAGTTTCCTCTCTCCCCTTGAACACCGTGTGTTTCTTGGATGGCAGGAAGGGCATTTCTTGAACTGAACTGAGTAACTGCATATCTCTTTGCAATAAGTTGTAATGCTGGTGAGTTTGCGCCGCTTGGTTATTCATCCAGCAGATATCTGCAGGCTCTCTTCGTTACTGCAAAGAACCAGGACAGAGTGGCACAAAATGTGCCCATTGCCTTGAAAGAGGAAAGAATCTAACAGAAGGTTAGGGTCTACAGAGGGAGCACATGGCCCAGGAGTGACAGAGTTCAAGAGCTGTCTGTCCAGCAGGCTGCACATTAAGTATGATATTTTACAAGAATTAGACGCATAGGTATATGGACACTAAACCATCTTATCTCTTCTGGTGTATTTGGGGAATATTGTTTTCAGTGACCTACCTAGTCAAGCGACTTCCACTAAAGAAGGATTAGGCCAAGAGACCTGTCTTACACATGTTGTTTGTGTGTGGGGAATGTTGGTTTTTGTGAAGGTACACATGTTTGTGCTGGCTCATATGCATGAGTGTGAGTGTGTGTGTGTGTGTGTGTGTGTGTGTGTGTGTCTGAGTGTATGTCTATGTCTGTGTGAATATATGTGTATGTGTGTCTATGCGAGTATATGTGTGTGTATGCGTGTATGTGATTGTGTTTATGTGTTTGTGTGTGTGTGTCTGTGTGCATGTCTATGTCTGTGTGAATATATGTGTATGTGTGTCTATGCGAGTAGATGTGTGTGTATGCGTGTATGTGATTGTGTTTATGTGTTTGTGTGTGTGTGTGTCTGTGTGCATGTCTATGTCTGTGTGAATATATGTGTATGTGTGTCTATGCGAGTATATGTGTGTGTATGCATGTATGTGATTGTGTTTATGTGTTTGTGTGTGTGTGTGTTTGTGTGTGTGTGTGTGTGTGTGTGTGTGTGTGTGTGTGTGTGTAGAAGCAAAGTTGAAGCCCAGTGTCTTCTTTGATCACTCTCTTTGTCTACTAGGATTGCGAGTGGTCACCACACCTACCTAGATCCAGAGATCTTAACTCTCATCCTCATGCTTATAAAGCAAGTACTTTATCCACTGAAGCTCAATGTTTTTGCACCAGCCCTGTGGGGATATACTGGGATGTGCAAAATCTTTATTTTAGTTCCCAGCAAGAAATATCTGTGAAAGTCCACACAGTAAAGAGCTTCTTCCGTGCCCATTGTCTTTACCATGATAGCATGGATGAATCACGCAAATAAAGGCAAGCAGAGCTGTGTTCCTGTAGGCTTACAGAGTCTACAGAAAGTGGCTCAGTTGGTAAAGCACTTACCGTGCAAACAAGGGGATCTGAGTTCATTCCCCCCAAACTGATGTAATAAAGCCTGGCATGGTTGTGTGTGTTTGTAATCTCAGCACTGAGGTTATGAGAAACATGCAGATCCTTGGGACTCACTAGCAGCCATATGAGCTGAAAAAGTCAGTGAACTTCAGGTCCACTGAAAGATCCTGTCTCAAAAACAAGTCAAATCAAAGCAACTCACACAGTGTGGAAGCATCCTGAGGAAGGACAACTCTGAAGCTTACTAATAGCTTACATACACAATACACTTACACACACACACTCACATGTCACAACACACAGGTACACATGTACACAAAACACCCATGCCCTCACACATACAACACACAGACACACATGTATACAACACACAGACATAGATAACACATAAACTCAGGCACACACATACACAACACACAGACACAGATGTACACAACACACAGACACACAGAACAGACACACATATATAATACACAAACACAGTTACACACATGCACACAACACATAGATACAGACACACATACACAACACATAGGCACATAACACATACACACAGGCACATAACACATAGATACAGACACACATATACAACACACAGACACATACATAACACACAGACACACACATGTACAAAACACACAGACACACAGGTACACAACACATAGACATACACATACACCACATATATACACAGACACATACATGTATACAGTACAGACACAAACAAACATAGTCACACACAGGTACACACATTCAGAGACACACACCACACACACTCACATACACACACAGATACATACACTCATACACACACAAACAGAAGCACACTCACACATACACACACAAACTCAGAAACTTTATTTATTATTTCAGCAAATTGTTTATTATTAATAAGACAGTCAATTCATCGGGTTTGGCCTACAGGCCGTAATTTGCCCACCCCATCTTCATCAGTGTATTTTCATAGTATCTGATGCTAAGTGCTATCCCTGACATTGTTTATAAGACATAGGGAGTACCTTCCTTTAAAATCAGTATCTTTGTCCAAAGTGGCAGAGACTACGACATCTGGAGAGACATTTCTTAACATGGTTCTACCATGGTAGCTGTGGCTTACCCAGGCATAGCTACTTCTCTGAGTGCAGAGGGCACCCTGAGGGAGTAGGTAGGTTATATGTGTCTTATTTTAAAACCAAACACTCTGTAGAGTGAGCCCAAGACTGATGGAGATCTGGCTGTCTTCTGTGTAGCAGTCAAAGTTAAGTACTCCTTGGGGACACAGTAGACAAATAGGTGTGTAGACGCATCACAAAGAGGATCCATAGTGGAGTCCTTCAGCAAGTAGGAAGCACTGACTTGAGGCATAAGATGGAGGTTGAGGTGTCACCTACCATGCTGGTCAGAGCTAGCTCACTTTGACACTACATCCCAGTGAGCTATATCTACTGGAGGGCACAGACCACGCAAGAGGCGACAGGGGGAAATAAGGCTTTCAAAGCAAAAATAGATTTGGAAGAGAACAGGCTAAGTGTACACAAGCCACATATCTGGTGTGGATAGCTCTCAGCTCCATTTTTAATCAACAGTATAAACTCGGCTCTTGGGGCTTGCTGAGAGACTCCAGCTGTGAATCAACTGTGAGGTAACCCTTGCTGTGGGCAGTCTGAGGACACACGATACTGAAGCAAGGCCACTAGCAGACAGACACATTAGCGTTTCTCTAGACTCTGTGGAAAATTAGTTTATCACAAAGCCACATGCCAGAACCATCTGATTGTAGGTCCCCGTTGCAAGGCTTTCTGAGTGTGAAAATGGAGCGTCTTAACCCTTCTTGCAGGGTGCGAGATGGTGTCAGCATTTTAAAATGCCATTAGCTCCCTTAACACATGACACCAGAAATCACTGTCTATACTTGTACTCCGTGTCCCTTGTTCAAGGAAGAAATGAATCACCCAAGTCCAGAAGGCTCAGCCTGTGTCTCTCACTAGAGGAATAGAGATTTCTTTTGCATCCACAGTGTAGACTGAAGAACCATATCTGGTTCCCTTTGTGTGGGGGACACTTGGAAGTAGGTAGGATCTCCTGACTGTTTGCTTCCTTCCTCCAAATGTTTGTGACTTTGAGTTAAGCATTTGTTTTTGTTTGATTTTAAGACATAGAGTCTTACCACGTAGCTTGGGCTGGCCTTGAATCCTCCTGGCTCTTATTTTTAGGATCTCAGGCGTGTACTAACATTCCCTGTGTGTTTTCTATTTTTAAGGTGTGCTTTATATTCTACAACCCTTAATTTTACAAACTTATAACAGCTTCCCCATGGAGGTATGAAGACTAACTTCTATTTAAAGATATATGGAAGGGGTGGCTAATATATTAATCGGTGGTGGAATGCTGGCCTAGCATGTTCAAGGCACCAGGATTAATTCTCAGACTATGTAAGCAACACACACACACACAGAGAGAGAGAGAGACAGAGAGAGAGAGAGAGAGAGAGAGAGAGAGAGAGAGAGAGAGAGAGAGAGAGAGAGATGTATGTAGACTTAAGAGGTTCCTGGCCACACTATTTCATAATTAATTCTCAATGATAGTTCTTAACGCTTTCTTCAGCTTGCTTCTCCTGGCTTTAAGTGTAAGCAAAAGCCCATGATATACAACAGTGAGAGAGATCACCAACATGCCATGCAAAATGCCTGGGGAGTCACCAGTTTGTAAGACGTGACACATAATTGGGACTTCCTTCGATATGTTCAGGGGGTGTTGGGGAGATCCAAACTTCAAAACAAAGTGGAACTCTAGAATAGAGTCTATGACACACAAGCAGAAAAATACACTACAGTAGTTAATTCCATTTTTTTTCTGTTGTTAGAATTGTTGTGGTATTATTAACTGAGTTATATAATAAATAATCTTTAAACATTATAAATAAGAAAATAATATAATGCACAGCAGTAAACAGATGAAAAAATGGTAACTATTACTTTGAGAACTAAAATATACACATGGGAAGAATTTGGAAACAAGTAACATGTTTGTCATATGTGTTTTAACTGCTATTATATAAACTTTTTGAAATTTTGCTTAGTAAATAACACAATTTACTAAAATGTTAATCGTGGTTTACAAATACATATGATATTAAGGAGATACTGTATTTTTAATTTTTTTATCTTCGAGATGACAGTACAGTTACATCTCTCCCTTTGCTTTCCTCCCTCCAAACACCCCCATAGGCCCCTCCCGTCTCTCCTTAAAGTCAAGGCCTCTTTTCTCACCAATGGTTATTGTTTGCATATACATCTATATGCACATGTTCCTAAAGATAGCCTGTTCAGTCTACATGACATTACTGTTAGCATCAAGAACAAGTGGCAGAATTAATGTGACCATGGGGATGGGGGTGATGGAGATTATGGCACAGCCATCACTGGGAGTATGGACAGAGGGATGTCCACAGTTCTCCCTGCCCTACTCCTCACACCTCCTCTTAGCAACCTTTGAGAGCACCGTGGCTCCTTATAGATGTGGCTTACATTTTCTGAGCATCTACCGTTATCGTTAAGTTTTATGTGACTTCATTAGGTACTCACCAGAAGGTCATTGCCTCTAACCAGCTGGCTGCTGCTTTGGGTATTTTTCATATTGGAATCTAATTTCAAGTGATGTATTCTCATCTTGGCAGGCAGTTAAAAGCACCTAGAGTCCTCCCAGTTCAATTAATGTGAGGCTCTCAGTTTTCAGTGTTTTTTTTTAAAATTGGCATAAGACACTTAAAATTGGGCCCCTACATTCTACATTTTAAGTAAAGTATTGATATTATGTCTAACTTCTGCATGATAGCTGTATATACACATATATTTTCTATTGTTACATACATATTTTTTTTTAGTTTTCAGCCTAAACCAATATTGCCTGCAACAATTTGTTTCTCTGAGATATATACCACATAATACAGCTATCAGAGTCAAGTGAGTCTCATTCTCAAGTCCATTAGCTGCCTAAGATCCTGCATACACTCCCTTCTTTCAGACAGCCCTGCTGTATTCAATCTGACCACATGGGATTTATCGGGCCACTCCAACTTTCCTCCCCTGAACCCTGCACTCAGGCGCATTCATTGTGCCTTTCCTTCAATTAAATATTAATGGAAGAGCCATCAGCCAACTCACCTTCACACTGCTCACCAAAGCCACTCCAGTCATTCCCTTACAAACCGAAACAAAGCCCTGAGCAGAATGTAAACCAATGGTGTCCTTTGTTCTGTTCGAGGTGGGCATACCTTCAGTCAGCACCAACGCCATGATGGCTGGCCGGTGATGGGTGGCAGAGTGCTGTAAGGCAAATTTCGATCACTCCATGTTCCTGCTCCAAGCCCAGAACCTGCCCAGGAGACTCGTCTATCAGGGAAAGCATGAGACTCCAGACTTGGGAAACTAAAGTTTTATTCATAAATGAACAATGACTTCGACAGATTAAATGTGGAAGGTCAGGGCTTGAGGTGGGAAATTAGATTGCAGTGTGAAAAATACCCAAAGCAACAGCAGCCTCCAGCTGGTTAGAGACAATGATCTTCTGGTGGGTATCTGCAGTTAAAAGCTTGCACTGCTCTTCCAGAAGATCCAAGCTAGATCCCAGCACCCACATCAGGTGGCTCACAATCACTTATAACTCCAGCTCCAGATGATCTGATGCCCTCTTTTGGTTTCTGTGAGCACCTGTGCTTATGTGCATTTACCTCTCCATGCCCCCTATATTTCTGTATATATATATATATATATATATATATATATATATATATATATATATATTTAAAGTATGAATACCCAGTCACGGGGGAAACATTTACATATTTCAGATATTTGGTGTGGGAGGTGGAAACCTCCAAACCAAGGACTAAGGGCCAACTGTTGCCAATATGTAAGTTCACTCTTTAGGGGAAGGAGGGAGAGTATCCATTAATGGCCCAGGGATGCCAAAAGAGCAAGTCTCGGATGCAACTTGGGAGGGCTTAAGGACATGAAAGCTTGGGCAGCATTGGGCATCAACAGGAGATGAAAGGCACTTCCTGCCTGCCCCCTTTGACAGCCTTATCCAACAGGCCAAAGGGGCGAGGCTGGCCATTCTTGTCTTTGACAGGGGCCCAGTGGCCATTAGCATGCCTCTGGAAAAGGTGGTTTGTACATTCACAGAAGATACTTGTTCATGTTTTACAGCACTCACTCACCAAGGGGCCTGGACTGATGACTGCGATTAACCTTTGAAAATTGTTTAATTGGACCTATTATGAACTCACAAATAGCTTCGGCTAATTAAAGGCCATTGGAAAACTTCCCATGAATTCTTCCCATGCCTCAAGGACCATTATAACACTGCCCAAAAATCACAGCCAAACACTGAGTGGCCCCAACAAAGGATAAGTATAAACACCAGCTAGGCCAAGTGTTTTGTTCCTTGCACACGCACGCACTAGGGGCACATAGATTTGCATCCACAGGGAGCACACCCTTGGAGTGCCTTATGCTTTGCATCTGATGGCATAATCAGGCCATAACAGAGTGTCTATGTTCCCCTACTGATCAGTTCTTTATAGTTCAGTAGGGCCTCTCATTCATATTGATGCCCCTTCCCTAGTTTTAAAGTTTCTGACCTTTTCACATCCCAAATGCAAGGCCTGTCATCTTTTGTTCATAACATGACCGTCTCACCTCCTCCTTTACGGGAAGATGAGTGACTGATCATCACGTGTTTTCTTATCACCTCCAGCCTCTGCTTATTCATTTTTTTTCTCTTCCTATCCTGTTTTCTCAAACTACACCCCTCTTCCCCCTTTAAATCAGTTTGGGCTTCCTTCCAGTTTTTTTGTTGCCTTGTGTGTTTGTTTGAGACAAAGTCTTGCTGTGTTGCCTAGGGTGTCTCAAATTCACAATCTTCCTGTCTTGGCTTCCTGAATGATGAGATAAAAGGCATGCAACGCCATGTTAGCTCTTCTGTGTTCTTAATCCCATCTGGTTTGTACTGTTTTTTACTGACTTACAGAATAAATTAGCCTCTACCCTGCATGCCCTTCTTCAGGACATTCTTGCATATGGGGACTTGCCCTGGGCCTGATGTCATGGGTAGGAACCCCCACATTTCTCGAGGGCTGCTATTTGGGGGTACTTTGATTTGTGTCGCGCTATTTCTCAATGGTAACTGTCATCTGCTTCCTATCCTTGAGTGGCCACAAACATGATTCCAGTTATGATGTCTGTCTTCTGCCAGAAATGTCATACCAGTGTTTTTAATAACTTTCTGCCTGTCCCCATCCCATCCTTCCACCCTTCACCCTCTACACCCACAATCTCAGTCTGCTTTAGTCTCTTCAGCAAACTTCCTTGGGGTTTTGGAGACTCTCTGTAGAGATTTTTTTCTCCATGCTAAGGCTTTTAAAGTTAAGCATAGCCCCACTTTAGGATGATGACAATCTTCGGCAGCAACATGAAACACGAGTCTTCTTTCTATGTAAGACCTATGTGGTTTAATAATCATCCAAGCTGAAGTTGAGGCAAATCTTTTAGTCCTTTATTCTTCTGCATTACACTTCAAACCTCAGAAACAAAAAGGCTCCCTTGCTCACACAGACTTTCTTGTTGATGAATATCCCAACACACAGTTTGTTTGCCATCTGTTAAAGTTATTCTGTGCCCTAACCCTCCCTTACCTTTTAGTCTTTGAGCCTTATTACTGCAGTTCCTTTCTGGGTTGGTACTGGGCCCTTTCTCCCACACTTATTCTTCACACAGATCTAGAATGCATTTTTGAGATTAATATTTTAAATGACTTTATGCACAAAGATGTGATCCTAATTAACATTAGTAAATGACTGTCCCTATCAATGGATTCCTGTTGAGACGTTGAAAGCATGCCAAACTTTTTTTTTATTACCTACTGTGATTTTCTCTTATAGCAAACCTTCAGCTTGGAATTGGTACATACCAGAGATGTATGTGCCTAGTGTTCTAGCTTCATTCTGTTGGTGTGACAAATGCCATGACTCAAAAGTGACTAACAGGGGAGAAAGAGTTTATTTCGGTTTTGGATTATAATCCATCCATTGAGGGAGGTCAGATCAGAAACTGAAGCAGGAGTTTGAAGTAGAAAGCAAGGAGAAAATGCTGCTTGCTGGTTCACTCAGATTCATTCTTACCTAGCTTTCTTATATAGTCTGGAACCACCTGCCCAGGGAATGATGCCGCCCACAGTGGGCTGGACCCTTCTGTATCATTGTATCAATTAATAATTAAGACAGTCCCCATAGGTATGTCCACAGGAGAATCCAACCTGTGCAGTTCTTCAATCCAGGCTTTCTCAGATGACTCAAGACAGTGTCAGGCTGACAATCAAAGCTAATTAAAATAGCCTAAAAGACAGTGCTCTAGTGTGGTGTCTAAAAGTGTACTGTGGTTGCACCACAGGCTCCAATGCAATTATTGCCCCTCAGTTTCTGGCTGAGATCAAACCTAACATTTTTCTCAGCATAACATTCTGCCCAAAGTTAGTCCCCAAATAAAGGTCCCTATGTGTTGGGGAGTTACCACGGGTTATTCTCAGTTCTTCTTACCCTCACCCATTAGAGACCACTTGTACTGTTTCAACTCATAGTGAAAACACACAGGCCTTTGAAAGCAGTAGCAAAGAAGCTGACGTAGAAGTGCTTTCCAAGAAGCTCATTTTCAAAGTCTCTGCCTCACGTAACTTTCAGACCTTTGGCTAAGGGAAGTAGGCACAGGACAGGAGACACTGTTGGGCCTCTTCCCTCTGTGTGGACTCTACATTGTGTTAGGGTGAAAAATGGTGCTTCACCTGGATTGCAACATCCCACCCACCTCCCCAAACACAGATGAAGCATGTTTTGGCATAGTATTGAGTTGCCCTGTGTGAAGGACACTCTGATAAGACCCTTGGGAGCTTGCGTTGCTTAAGACTGCTGGTTATCCCACCACAGCCTGCCCCTTCAGACTGGGTCTTTTGCTCCCATATTGGAAGCCATTCGGGCCCATTTCTGGTTAATTCTCTTGTTTAATGGACAGTAGGACTTGCAGGATTCATTGTTAACAACCTTTGATAAGGCTTTGCAGGCATGTGTCTAATTAGCAAGCTTGATCATCTTTCCCTCCCTTGGCTTCATCTTTCTCATTTATTCGATACTACAGTATTTCCTATAGGCCTTAGAAGCTGCCTTTGGTCCCCTTGGGGAACAAGGTAAACTAAAACTCAATAAAGGCTGGAAATGGAGCTCCAAAGTGTGTCCCTCACCCAGTGAAGGACAAATCAACCGCTACTAGAAAGGATAGCTCGTCCCAATTCACTGCTGCCTGCAGAGGACATTCTTCAGACTCTCTTCCCAGAGGCTCTTCTTCCTGCCCCTTGAATGCCAATCTTCCGCTGGTCACAGTGTATTGTGAGATGAAACTTGTTCTGCAGAATTTCTTTTCCACCTGGCCCATGCTGCCTCTTTGAAATTTCTTCCATGTCATCTGCAGCCTCTACTGGCCCATGTCTTAAAGATCCTCAGTGTTTCTCAATCTCTCTCTCTCTCTCTCTCTCTCTCTCTCTCTCTCTCTCTCTCTCTCTCTCTCTCTCTCTCTCTCTTTCCCAGTTTCCATAGCCATTGGTATTATCACTTGATCTTGAACCTTTGGCAATCCCTCTGTCAGGACCTGCTGTCTCCTTCCCTCACTCAGCGGACTAGGACACTCCCTACCACCTTCTTCCACCCCAACAGATTCAGTGATGGGTCTTAGAAGTTAGAGTACAGAGACAGGACTGTTGTCTTGATACTCAGTGTGAACAATTCCACTGGCATTTTTAAGGCACTGTCTCCTTGAAGTTTGTTATTGTTGTCATTTTATTTGGTTATTGTTGGCTTTGTGTGTGTGCTTGTTTGTTTGTTTTGAGGCACAGTCTAGGCTGGCTGACTAGTAAGTTGCAGAAATCCACTCCCATCTTCCTCACTAGTGTTAGAATCACAAGTGTGCTCCCAATGCCTTCCAAGTCTGTGGGGCTTTTTTTGTTTGTTTGTTTCGTCTTGTTTTGTTTTGCTTTGTTTTGAGAGTTCAGGAGCTCTAACTCAGGCTTGGATTCTTGCAAGATTCAATCTTGGGAACCATGTGATGGAGGGAGAGAACTGAATTCTGTGAGTTGTTCTCTGACCTCCTCATGCATACTGCAGCCTGTATATACCAACATGCATACACACTCACACAGACACACTCACACAGACACACATACAAACTCACACGTACTTACACACATGCACTCATACACAGACACACAGAGACAGACACACACATAGACACATATACACAAACACACACGTGCTTACACACAGACATGCACACACACTCATATACACACACTCACACACACACACACATACACACACATACACACTCAGACACACACATGCACTCATACACAGACACACAGACAGACACTCATACACATTGACACACACAGACACACAAACACATATACCCATACATAAAAACACTCACATGCACACACACACAGACAGACACACATACCCAAAACCAGATACACACATAGATACACAAACATGCACAAACACACAATGCACTCACACACACACACACACACTTACACACAGACACATACACTCACATTCATAGACTCATACAGACGCACACATATAGACACACACACACATATGCACACATGCACACATGCACACACCAATCAATGTAACTTAAAACTGAAATCATTTGCTTGATTTTCTTTCTAGACAGCCAACACATGCACCTCTTAGTAACATCATCCTAAGTGACTGTCTAGTGGCACCTTCTGAAAGGAATTTTCTACGTTTTGTGTGTGTGTGTGTGTGTGTGTGTGTGTGTGTGTGTGTGTGTGTGTGTACGCACACATATCTAGGTTCCTGATACTCACATGTTATCTGGTCCTGATAACATCCCATCCTGGATTCATTTTGTCACAGTGTTCTAATAGCCAGTGCCTTATTTCCTTCAGAGTCCCTGGGAGGAGGGCATCCAGGTGGTACACTGGCATTGTGAACAATAATCCATGCTCAATCTGCTCGTGATGCTCTGTGACACTGACTATGTATTAGGGGGAAATAGTCAGCCATGGATGTGTTATTGATTTGCCATAAGTAGGAGTTTTAGCAGAAATCAAACGAAGCAGCCTTTCACCTAACAGGAACATTTGTTTGTATTTTCTCCCAGCCACCTTCTTGGTTTTCCCTATTTCTACCAACCCATTAGGGACTTAACTAATGATCTCTAAATGACATTGAAAACTCTTGCAGACTAACAGTATTCATTAACAAATACCAATCTTTTGAATGTCATTCTTATTGTTTCTGCCCATAGACCTTAGTTCCTCCAATTCTTATAGTCTAAGAGATACTTTCTTCTCTCTTATCAGTATAAGAGTGGAGATAAAAACATAAGTAAGCAACCATTTTGTTGTTCTTCTAAACTCAGAACATGCAAATAAAATGTCCCTGTGGGTCTCCCCCCTTTGGGAAGTGTGTTTGACTGTAGCTCTTGAATTTGGCTAGTTTCTAGACATGAGTGCCTCCTGCATACTCTCTTAAACTCAGCTGGACTACTTCCCCTCAGCTTGTGCTTTACTGGGTGTCTGTTGGCTTTGAAATCCACATGACTGGCATTTGAATTTATCACTCGAGCCACTTAGACTTCAAGACCATCTGAGGAGCCCGTCCCTTGTGATGCCAGAATATATGTGCCCTTTAGTTCCCAGGTCCTAAAACCCCTTTATGTAGGACTCTCACCAAGGGTGGATATCACATCGGCTCCTAGGCATTGCCTGTACCCAACAGTTGATTAATACCTGGAAAAATAGCTTTATATTCACTTCTACAGTGGGTTCTGGACATTATTTCTTCTCTGTAAGCCTCTCTCAGTAACTCACAGAATGAGAAGACATCAGAGATTGACTGGTCAAGAGAGATTCCTCATTTCATTCCTATTGTGTCAGGGATGTGGTCAAAAGAAAAAAAATAAGCTTGAAGGAATGGAAGAAGACAAACATTAAATCCTGTGATCTCTCATGTTCTCTCTCTCTCTCTCTCTCTCTCTCTCTCTCTCTCTCTCTCTCCCATCTGTAAATGAGAGCACAATGCCAATAGAGTAGAATGTGAGAAGCAGCCATGAGTCTGTAGTCTTATCAAAACCCAGTCTGCTTCTGCCTCAAAAGTCTATATTTGCAACTCTCCTACTTTGCTTCTCTATTGTGATAAACACTATGTCCAAACACAACCTCAGGAGGAAAGGGTTCTTGTGGTCTAAGCATCCTGATTCCTAGTGTATCTAAGGACAGGAATTTGGAGGCTAGTACTGAATGAAGCAGACAATAGAAGGATGTTGTTTCATGGCTAGCTCCCCAGGGCTTGCTCAACCTGACCTCCCATACAACCCATGTTGTATAAGAGGTAGCCCATGTTGCTTAGAGGCAGCACTGCCTGCAGTCCAATTGGTCTGCCCATATCCATCATTAATCAAGAAAATGCCCACACAGGCTTGCCCACAGGCTAATCTGATAGAGCCATTTTCTCATTCTTTCTAGGTGACTTTAGCTTGTGTTATGTTGGCAAAAAAAAAAAAAAAGAAAGAAAGAAAAATGACAAAAACAAGATTTACCATTTTCAGTTCTCTAAGCCTTGGTGATCTATACCTGACCTTTGGTGGGGCAGCATCAAAACCTCCCTGGGGCTGATGGAAATACAAGACTTTAAGGCTCATGGTAGGCCAAATACATATGAAACTGGGAGTGAGTCCAAACATTTCCTTTTAAAAAAAAAAACCCCAAGTAATTCTGTCACACAGATGAACTGTGGCTCTGACTCATGATCCATCACAGGCTTGAGCACAGAGAGTGCAAGAATTTTTAAAAAAAACATTAATTGGAGATAATGAGACTGATGGTAGTGTAATGATACTAAAATGATTGTGATTTCTGTCATCAAATGGTTTCCTCCCCTGCACAATCCCATTCTGTTTGCTACTTGATTTCATGAGTCTCCTTCTTTTCATGATGTGTTTTGAAGTTCAACACACATGAACTATGGGAAATGCATACAAAACTGGGCACTTCGAAAGGGAGAAACCAATATCTGGATCACAATGGAAGCAGTTGCTTGAAACTGCCAGTACAAAATTATCTATATCATGACTTCTAAAACAACTAAACCAAACCTGCTGGAGTATGGACAGAGCACACATATCCACACTGGAACAGTGAGTTAAAAAAAAAAAAAAAAGTACTACCATTTCAGACATAGAGACCTAAATCCAGAAGGAAATCTCAGTGTTCACTCTTTGTCTAGAGAAGAGAGTACTATGGCCATTTATAAACATAACCATAGAAATGTGGATAGAGAATGCCCTCTTGTATTTTAACAAGGTCACACTGGAGATTTTGCTCAGATCATGACTTCCAGCTGAATGTTTTTAAGTGGACTCACAGGGCTGGAGAGATGGCTCAGTTGTTAAGAGCAATGGCAATGGCTGTTCTTGCAGAGGACCCAAGTTCAGTTTCCAGCATCCTCAAGACAATTCACAAGTGCCTGTAACTCCAGGATCAGGGAATCTAATACCTTCTGACCTCTGCGGACATCTGTGCAGGCACATGGTACACTTTACCTCCCACAGGCACACATACACATAAACAAATTAAATAAATAAATATATCTTTAAAATGGACTGTGACTTTTATGTAAATAAAACATACACTGTGCCAACAGTCTCCTGCTACCCCTGGCAAATTCCTTTAAGCCCTAAGTAATTAGGATGAGTAAATTGGCCCTTTTTGTTTTCCATTGGTGTCAGTAACAGCTAAGAGGATTACCCTGTATTTGAATATGAAGGTTTGTTGGGTTTTTTTTCATAACTGGTAGAGTCTAATCCTGATTAGTCACTTTTGTATTTATAAAATATACAAAACTGGAAACAAAGCTTTCATCTGAGTGCCCAATTTCACACCCGAGTTGACTTTCTCTGAAAGGCTTCTAATATATTTCTCTCTTTGCCCGCAGACTGGATCTTGTGTAGAGCTGGGAAGAAATTTCATTATGTCCATATTTTCTTATTTCATTCATAATTACTTTCATTCTTTCTAAGATATTTTCTTCTATTGCTCTTTAATCTTACTAAGAAAATACCATGATAAAATGCCTGAGATCTGGCATATTTAACATAAATTTATCATTCACCTTGATTGGCATTTGATCATAATGGTTTGATGAAAGAGTATATCCACATTAAGTCACCATTACTGTGATTAAAACACCAAGACTAAATGCAACTTAAGGAAGAAATGCTTTATTTTGTCTTATGGTCACAGAGGGATAGGAGTCTATTAGGGTTGGGAAGGTGTGGCACAGCAAAGACAGACATGGCCACAGAAAAAGTAAGACGTCCCTCATATTTCAACCACATGTGAAAAATAGCTGGAGAGAGACAATAGAAAGTGGGGTGAGGCTATGAAGTCTCAGAGCCCAACCCAAATGATATGCTTCCTCCAGCAAGTCTCACTTCCTAAAGATACCCCAATCTCCCCAAACAGTACCACTAACTGGGGACCCAGATATCATTTCCTAAGCATTCCCTATCAGAGCAGATCTGAAATTTTGAGACATATTAGAGTCACCAGGAGAGCTTTAAATACCCCTGTGTCCAAGCCATTTTCCAGACCAATTAAATCAGGATACCTGTAAATGGTACCTCATAATACCTTGTTAACTCTTTGTTGCTCTAGCATAAAAGCCAAATTTGAAAACCTGGAATACTGTAGCACATGCTGTGGTTTCAACTATTAGTAATTTTAAAATGTAATTTTAAAGGTTCATTATATTTGGGTTTTAGCTTAGTTTAAGCTATTTGTCTTAGAGATACTAAGAGAATCACTGGTAGCACCTTCAGAGTAGACACTCTCAGTCCTCCAGGGAATAAAGGGAATAAAGAGAAAAGATCAGAAAACAGCAATGCCCACTGATCTCTCCTTTCCCCACAGGCTCTCAAACAGACTTCTCCAGAAGCTCAAATCCTTCTCTGTGGAATGCCTAAAATTAAAGGCATAGAACACCCCTTATAAGGTGCCCACATTTCTGAGTATGGTAACAAAGACCTGTCATCCCAACACTCAGGAGGCTGAGCCAGGAGGATCCTAAATTCAAGTTGAGCTTGGGTCACCCAATAAGACTCCCTCAAAATACCAAAGTGGGTGAAAAGGTTTCCTGTAAACGTTTAATTTAATTGTTTGTAATAAATGAATACAGTGGCTGTTCTACGTTATCCTAGCTAGCTCCCCAATAATGACACAGAGAGGCCAAGATTTATTTTCAAGCTTCACCTCAATGCCTGGGAAGTCAATTGATCTATCTTAATCCCCTAAAATAATCTGGCTACCTTGCAGACAAAATCCCCATATCTGCATTTAGAATCTTCCATCCTTCATTTGACTTCTCATGAACACTTTCCTCCTCGTGGTTCAATCTGTCTCTCTCTTCTCTCTCCTTCCCCTTGCTGGCAGAAGTTCTGCCCTGTTCTCTCTTCTGCCCAGCTGTTAGATGATCAGCTTTTATTGACAAGGCAGTGAATAGATGATAAGAATTATTTATACAAACTTGAAACAGGAGAGTCTTGAAATAAGCATTACACTGCTGTATCCAGATTGAAACAGGATATGGAGGCAGAGAAATCAGCATTTGAATAACACAAGGATAACCTTTACAATTGAAAAAATTATGCCTAGAGTTTCTATAAAGTTTCTTTTCTTTTTGCTCTTTCTTTCTTTCTTTCTTTCTTTCTTTCTTTCTCTCTTTCTTTCTTTCTCTCTTTCTTTGTTTTTTTTGACTTGTGTTTTAAGACCTGTTTTACTAAATTCTCATATAACGTTTAACATTCAGGATAATTCATATAATTAAGCTATAGGAGGTCTGAGTGTATGCGGTGTGTAATGCAAATAGACTGTGGGGTCATGAACACTATTTGACACTTTAGAGAAGTGTGTATCCAAATATTTATAGAACAGAAGGTTTACATGAACAGAATAGAGGGATACTCAACTTTTTATCAACAATGGAAAGATAATTGGAGCCAGGTAAGCTTAAGCAAGTAGAGTGATAACAGGAAGTTAATGTCAAGAAACATCAAATCACATGTGCACATCAACTCACAGGAGCACATATGGAGCCAGTGCACACATTAGATCAAGTGTTCAGGATCAGATAGATAGATAGATAGATAGATAGATAGATAGATAGACAGATAGATAGACAGATAGATAGATCAAGTGTTCAGAAGCATACATGGGGCCAGTGCACACATTAGATCAAGTGTTCAGGAGCAGATAGATAGATAGATAGATAGATAGATAGATAGATAGATAGATAGATAGACAGATAGATCAAGTGTTCAGAAGCATACATGGTGCCAGTGCAAACATTAGATCAAGTGTTCTGTAGCACAGTGCCAACACTAGGTTCAGTAGTAGCTGCAGGGTCCACACAACTGAATTTACAGGGATCTGATATTCCTTTCTTATTTCCATTTCTTTTATCTCAGAAATTTCCACCTCCATGGTCCTTCCAGTCAGTTGGGATTGTATAGCCCCTTCTTCCTTCTTTAAACACAAGCCTAACAACTTCTCGTGGACCAGTTTTTTTTGTGTGTGTGTGAGGAGATAACTAGCTAGCTGAAATGTAATCTTTGGTGGCAGTGATAAAATTGTAGTCTCCGCCATGGGATAGATGTGAACCCTGAGTGAGGGTTGCAAGGAGATCCCAAGAGATGTTTCTAGGAGTCTCTTAATTATCAAAAGCCTTGGAGTTCATATAAATAGGAAACAGAAGTATCTTAAGTAATTAGGCAACTTGGAATGAGATAAAGGATGGAAGTAGACAATGGTCAGAGTCAGAGAAGGCTTTGTCAGAAATCAAGCCAATGGTTGGTGTCAGAGAAGATTCTATCAGGAATTAAGGATTCTTGACAGGACAAGGGAAGATAAAGCATGGATAAGACAGGGATAAGTTTTATCCATGATCAGACAGACTTCTTGCCAGTTCCAACACTGCTGTTCATTTGCATATTTCTCTACAGCTCATTATCTCTTTTAATTGCTGCCCTTCCAAGTTTATAAGGTCCCAGCCACACTGAAGAGTCAAATCCTGAGATCAATGAGCTTTAATTTCAAACCGAAAATTGATTGATTCTGAAATGAGACAGGGAGTCCAGTCAAATGAAAACACACAATGTTTATTTTCTTTACCTTTGTCTCTGCCTCCCCTGCGTGTCCCCTGCGTGTCCTCTTCCTCACTGCTCTACACACAGGAAGCGGCCATCTCCCCAAGTCTTCAGGAGAAGAATGTTCCCTTCCCAGAAGCCTAGCCTAAGGGAAAGCCTCCTAAATTACATTGATTCTACTGAAGTTACTTATATTCATTGACGGATAAATGATTAGGAATGTGCTAATCATAGAACACATCACTGAATGACAGGGAGTGGAGACTCATAAAGATACCCAAGGGAGATGCAGGCAGTCATTGGGAAGCAGAAACAGAAGAATCAAGGAAATTGAAATCATTCTTCATCACCTTCTTTCTAGTTCATTACTATAGATTTTCATTGTTTTTTTCACAAATGCAATTTTGAGGCATAGTTCAGTTGTTGACACATCAGTTTGGGGTGTTAGGAGTGTGTGTGTGTGTGTGTGTGTGTGTGTCCACATGTAGGTAGAGTTATATGTATGTGGATGCATATGTATGTAGATACCAGAGATTCACCTTGGGTTCCATTCTTCAGATACTGTTCACATATGTTAGAAATGAGAGTGTCTCACTGAACCTGGAGCTTACCAATTTAGCTAGTCTTGCTGGTCATCATGCCCCATGATCTGTCTACCTCTGTTCCCCAGTGCTGGTATCAGGAACAGGTGCTACTATGCCCAGCATTTTTACGTGGGTTCAGGCTTTGAAACCAGGCTCCCAGCCTTTCCAGGCAAACACTGAACAAAAACTTTCCCCTGGCCCTTATCTTTTATATTTTGAGTTACAGTCTAACTACCTAGCCTCAAATTCCCCCCAGTCTTCCTGCCTCACCCTACTGAATGCTAGATGTCTATTCTCTTCTTCAAAACAATTGTTCTTTAATAAGTGCACTTTATATAAGACTTGAGCATTTTAAAAGAAATTGGAGTGCATATATTTTAATTTTCCATGAGTGTGCATGGCATTCGTTAAGGAGGAAGTTGGCATGTAACAATCACTAGAAAACTCAGCACCATGAACAAACTGGATTTAATAATACTTTGTGTAGTGCCTGGAAATGACAAATCCACTGGGCCAGGGAAAGAGAAAGGCCAGACCAAAATTCTAGAAAAATCTGTAGCCAATCTAATGATATCTATGTCTTCAGGCCCTAAATAGAAATTAAAAGCTTCCAGGACAAAGCAGGGAGGGCTGGATGACCTTGGTAGGTGCAAGACAGGCAAAGCAGGGGATGAAGGTGAGCAGTAACTTTTTTCTCTGATGCCCTTTCCTTTGAGACTTCAGTTGCTTTTATAGCACCATCCAGGAAAAGACTTGCCTTGTGTTTGTTTTTTGTCCTATTAAATTTATTTCTTCCTGCAATTTCTTTCATTCAGGTTTTCTAAGTGAGTATACCCTTCCTTCTTTTCCCCATGAACAAATGTATTGGAATATGGGTTGAAACTGAACCCTTTTTATTTAATTTTGTCCTGTTTATTTTAGTGGTTTGATAATGTCATTCTAGAGCCCAGAAGATAACCCAGCAGGTCACATGTTCACTGTGCAAGAATAAAGACCTGAGTTTAATCTCCAGAACAGCCATACAGAACCAGAATATGGTGGTGTCTATTTCCATCCAGTGCTGGCAAGGTAGAGACAGGTGGATCCCTGGGACTCACTGGCCTTCTCTGAGAGAACCTGTCTCAAAACATATCATGGGTGGGTCCTAAGGAATGATACACAATGTTGGTCTCTGACCTTTAATCACAAATGCACACAGACACACCAGATCGCGAGCGCATGCACACACACACACACACACACACACACACACACACACACACACACACAGACACACACAGACACACACAGAGAGAGAGAGAGAGAGGGGGGGGGGGAGAGGGAGAGGGAGAGGGAGAGGGAGAGGGAGAGGGAGAGGGAGAGGGAGAGGGAGAGGGAGAGGGAGAGGGAGAGGGAGAGGGAGAGGGAGAGGGAGAGGGAGAGGGAGAGGGAGAGGGAGAGGGAGGAGAGGGAGAGGGAGAGGGAGAGGGAGGTCACCTTCTCTCTGGGTCCCCATTGTGTTGAAATGAGATGATTGGCTAGGACATCTTTCTGTCTTGATTCATGACATATAAACAACTTACATAAATTTAAGATTTTAAGATCATCGTGGAGCCTTGCCATCTTCTCATTCTGTTTCACTTTATGTTGGTTTCGACAAGCATTCATTTTCTCTCTTCCTTTCTCACGAAAGTACCATTCTGGGTCACATGGATGAATGTGTTCAGGAATGGACATGCAACAGACACTTCAGCAAGCAACAGTTGCATATGAAGATGCACTTCTTTACACATTCTTTGTCCACTGCCCCCCAGTGGTATTTTAGTATCCCTCTCCCAGTGCTAGGCCTCATTCTTCTGGAGGCCTCTCTGTCCTCTTCCAGCTGGCTCCCCAGGTTTCCTCGCTTTTTCTCTCAGAAACAAGAGCTTCTGACAGATAGTCCCCCTCATAACTGTTTGTTCATTTAGTTGAATATGCTACCTATGCCTGTAGGGACCTACTTCTACCCAAGTATTATCAGTGCCAAGGGAAAATAAATACTTCCTGACAAAGCCAAATCCTGATAATTATACCAATTATCAAGACACTGAGTCTTGTCTTATAATAACGAGTTGACAGCCAACTCATTATTCACTATTCACACTGTAATACTCAACCAGCCCTATGCTAAGAACCCTGTGTATTTCTTCTGTGATGCCTTAAATTATAAATGTTTGGATCTGTTTTACAACCAAAGAGCAAAGGATTGAGACATACAAATGCAAAGCCTTCCTACCCACCATGTTAAAAATTCAAAGTAGACATTGTCCCCTGGAACATTTTATTGAGGAATATTATTGTCCTGAAGAGTGCTTGTTTGATATTGTCTTGAAATATTAAATAAAATGGCTTCTGACCCTATTTAAATAGATGATGATTATTTTGATAGAAAAACCATTAATACCCATGGGACAAGACTTCTTAACTGAGTTCTTCTGTTGTGTGTATCAAAAGTCATCTCTTCAAGATGAAATTACCAGTTTTTCTTAAAACTTAATTTTACATGTGTATATGTGAAGGGGTGTGGCATGTATAGTGTCGGGGGAAGCCAGAAGAGAGTGTCAGATACACGAGAGCTGGAGTTATAGGCAGTTGTGAACTGTCCAAGATGAGTGCTGGGAAAAAAACTCAAGCAGCAAGTGCTCTTCATCACTGAGTCATCCCTCTAGTCCCAAAATTCCCATTGATTAGCTTCTTTTCTGTTCTAGAACACTTGAATATATACCAGAAACACAATTCCCATCATTCATTTACTTTCATCTGAAGCAGAATGTCAGAGTGATGTATTCTCTCTATGACTTGGCTCGTGCAGGGCTTGGATTGAACTCTGGACCTCATACACAGTAAGAGAGGTGTCCCACCATTGATCTGAATTTCTTTCTAGAGCCATTTAGTTCTTAAATGATCATCAGCCTGGTGGGGTAGACCATAAATAAACCTGAATCACTTTATTGTCAATTGTCTAGATATTTAAGAATAAACAAAATGCACTCATAAAGAAAGAATATTTCCCAACTGTTAAATTATATAGCACTACTTACTTGATTAATATGTTAATATGACCCCAATGTTAATAATTAATATACATGTGAAGAACAATAGCAATAAGACACACAAAAAAAAGAAAAAAAAGTCCATTTCTGCTTCTAGGTTGGTCAACAAGAGTTTCTACTCAATCCCATCACAAGGAGAGTTGTTAGGTATCCACTCCTGTGTCTAGAAATCATGCCTGCTATTTTGAGTCTAGAATAATAATATGAAAGACAGTCTCACTAAACATTTCTTTTATCAAATCACACTTACTTATTTGTTTAATGTGTATGCCCACATGTGAGGGGTGTGGGCACACATGAATGCCTTAGCATATATGTGGAGATCCAAAAACAACTTCCAATGATTGGTTCTTTTTTCCACTCTCTGGGTCCAAGGAATTGAATTCAGGTCATCAGGATTGGCAGCAATCAGCATTACCTGTTTAGCCATCTCACTTGTCCCATAAAATGTCTTCTAAGTAATGTTTTCTAAGATTTATTCTTTTGTAAATTTCATCAGAGAAAATTTCTGTTTGCCTTTGGACTAACTGGCGTCAAAATGTTCCCTCTTTCAGTTCTCAAGAGTGAGCAATCTCTAGCAGTGAGAGTGTGTGTGTGTGGTGGGGAGGGGGTGCCAAGTTTAGAATTACTTTCTTGAAATCCATGAGGTCTCACCCGACCAGGCTAGAACTTGGAGATAATCAGATGTCTGAAGCCCTGCCCTTATCTCTCACTCCATCCCTCTAACTTGGGTCTTCTGAAGCTTCTACCCCTGTTCACAGTATATATGAACATGTTTTCCAAAGGATCATCTTTGTTTCTGACCCTAGGTAATATATCATTGCCTTACCATCACACGGAGGACACATTTTAAGCCCCCTCCCCAAATCCCTGTCTTCATGCTCTGTACAGAATATTCTCTCAGTCATGTCTTACCTAAATCCCAGTGCTTCCTAAAAATCTGGCTTACCTTATCTTACTTCGAGTGAAGGCCTTATCTATTACCTGTGTTTGTGTTCTTGAGGCTATCTGGAGGGACATGTGAACAGGCAGTGTCTCATCCAGACCTTGTGTGACCTCCTTTTTCTTTTCTTCTTCTGTTTTGGTATCAATTTTATTTTTTTTATTAATATACAGAATAATTGGATTTGCGGGCCAAACCCTGAAATGGCTCAGCAGGTAAAGCTGCTTGCCACTCTGATTAACTTCCTAAGTTCAATCCCTGGAATCCATGTGTTAGAGGGAAAAAAAACCAACTGCTGCAGGTTGTCTTCTGCCCCTCCCCCCCCACACACACACACATGTGCACACAATTGGATGAATAAAGGTAGTAATTTCAAAACTCCATGAAGTGTTGTTTCACTAAAGTATTTTAATTTATGATTTGTTAGGTTCTTCCACTCCAGCTCATCCTCTTCTCCTCAGCCCCTGTATCTATCACGCCCCAGTAGCCTCTTTTCTGCTTTCCTGTCATTGTGTTTTAGCCTTCTTATCAATAACACTGTCCCTGAGGGCTTTCTGCCCCTCTTCCATCACCAACATCTTTCCCCCGCTCCTTATTGCCTGAAAACTCAATGTGCCTCTTGATGGTTGTCCCTTGCTTCCAGTTTCTCTTCCATTCCCACTGCAGCTTCAGTTTCTTTAGGCTCCTTGTTACTGATGGCCTTGAAGGAATGTCTGTGCAGCCAATCCCCTTAAAGATTGTAGAACCTCATTACAAGGCACTTTTCTACAATCTTTAGAAATAGGAGGAAAGGGTTAGCCCCCAGATAACAGATATATAATGTGGAGTTATAAGGTAAGGCTTTTCCTGCCAGCTAGCAAGCAGATTATTCTTTGGTTATAACACAGAGTGGAGTCTGAACTCATCACACACGGGCTTTCAACACACATGGTACAGAGAGCTAAAGCCTGCGCAGTCCTGTCCATCTTTGCTAACCGTTCGTTCTTCCCCTAGTCCTTCTCATATTGCTTGGCATAAATCCCCCTGTTACAGCTTTATATTACCCATGTAGTAGCTACTCCTCTGAAGAGACAGTCACCATTGAAATACCTCCCTTCAAATATGCCCCACTCCTGGAAGTATTTTTTAGACAAACAGCTTTATTCTCTTTGTTTCTGATTTGGTGCTTTCTGTTCTGATATCTTTACATAGTGCTTTCGTTGCTTTCCTGCTGCTATGGTAAACCTCATCACTAAAAGCAACTCAGGGAGAAAAAAAAGCTTATTTCAACTTATAGGTTATAGCTGACCTTCAAGAGAAGCCAAGGCAGGAACTTAAGTCAGGAGCTTAAAACAGAAACCTCAGAGAAACACTGATATCTGGCTTGTTTCTAGGCTCACATTCCGCTACCTTTAAAAAAATTAGCCCTGGCCACATGCTTAGGGATGGCAATGCACACAGTGGACTTTACCTTGCTACATCAATTAGAAGTCAAGAAATGACCCCATAGACATGTTTATAGGACAATCTAATGGGTGTAATTTCTTGCTTGAGAGTCTCTTCTCAAGTGTATTATGAATTCTGTTACTGTGATAAAACACCATGACCAAGGTGACTTATGGAAGAGTTTATTTTGACTTTGGGCTCTAGGGAGATTAAAGCTCACCATGACGGGTAGGGGTGTCAACAAGCCCTAAGCATGGTGCCTGGAGCAAGAAGCTGAGAGATCACATCTTTTGCTACAAGCATGAAGCAGAAAGTGAATGGGAAGTAGGACAAGGCTATAAACTTCCAAAGCCCACCAACAATGATGTATTTCCTCCTGAAAGGCTGTACTTTTGAAAGATTATATAACCTCCCCACACAGCATCATTTACTGGAGACTAAGTTAAAATATCTGAGACTATGGGGGGCACATATCATTCAAACCGAGCAAAGAACCAAGATTATCCATCACATGAGGGTTCCAGTGCCTGTTTCTACTCCCTTCCATAACTTCACTTATTCTCCGCCCATTTTTGGTGAGTATCTAAGATGAATATTCTAAATAACAGAGAAAGTCAAGTTCTGTCCCCACAGTGTCACCTATAGCTTTTCACTACCCCACCTAAGCTCCAGGATTGGGCCTCACTACCAGTCCCCACCCAGCTTCCCTTGAATCCATGGATAATAGACACACACACACACACACACACACACACACACACACACTTGTTCCTTTTCAACTTGCCTTCTTGTCACAATTGCTGGGTGCTACTATCTCCCACTTGGAAAACATGCCCTTATCATTACTCTCAGCTCTGCACCTCCCACCTGCCGTAAACTTCAGTGGCTAGTCCCATCTCGTCCCTCCTAAATGGCACTGACCACCTGTGTGTAAGAGTGGCCTGTGTGGCCACTCTATTTTGAGACCTCACACAGCTTTTCAACCCTTCTCCATCTGAAGCATGGTGAAACTCTCTCCTTCCTTGCATCCCCCTTTTCCTTCAGAGACCTGGAAGTCCTGCCTGTCCCTTCCGCTCAGCAATTGAGTCATAGCTTTCTTTACTAACACATCAAGAACCAATTAGGGAACAGGACCTTAGCATCAGAACCACTCCTACACCACAGTCTCTAGCAAAGCAAAGTACACTGAAAAGGAACAAGCCAGCTTATTTTTATAATGCCTAAACTCTATTTCAGGGGAGTCACTTTCAACATTTCCTCCTGCAGAGTGATGCCCTCCATCCCAGTCTACGAGGATGAGTGGCATTCAGTGTGTGGGCTTGAGACCTTGGAAGGAAAACCTTCCTGTGGAAGTTGAACTTTCTGTGTGTGTGGCATTCTATAAGACATACCTTTTATGTTGGCTGAAGTTTTTCTACCCAGCCTCGTGCACTACAGTAGTCATAGAACTTAGAGAGCACAGAACTTCCCAACACACTCAGGGTCTTAGCTCTCTTGATAAAGTCTCTGGCCTACATGGGTGCAAACTGAACCTGAGGGACCAGACATTAGCTGTTGAGCCTCAGGTTTCTTACGTTTCTGGAGTCATGTCATTTGTTCTGCTGACATTGGTAATCCATCATTTCAAGTCCAGAGACTAATGATAAGGTTGGTTTAACAAGAACAGACTCGCACAGAGATTACCATTCCCAAGTTTAGAGCTAACACCCATAGCCCCAGCATTCTGGAAATTAATTAAAAAAAATGACCTCTATAAAAGTCTGAATAATTAATTTAAAGTCACCATAGGTTACATAAACAAGAGTTGCCTGCTGTGACAGTGCATACTTATGACCTTGACACAAAGCTTAACAAATTTAAAATCTTATAGAATCTACATCAAATCAAAATATGAAAATATCCCATGTCACTGACCTTTTAATAACTTTAGAAAAACTATCCACAATCCCAATTTGTCTCAACATAGATTTGTTTTTGATTTTCAACATTTGAAGAAATGGAATCATATAAAATTTAGGTGCTTATGCTTGCCATTTGTGTGTTTGTTTTTGTGTGCATATGTGTGCCTAAATGTGTGTGTGTGTGCGTGCGTGTGTGTGTGTGTGTGTGTGTGTGTGTGTACACATGTATGTGTACAATGTATCTATGTGAGCATGTTAATTCTACAGCACACATCTGGAGGTCAGAGGATAACTTTATGTTGTCAGTTCTCTTCTTCACCTTGATCTGGGCTCCAGGAACTGAGCTCAAGTAATCTTGCATGACCTTGGGAAGTACTTTTTTGCTGAGCCTTCTTGCCTACCCTTTGTACTTGCATCTTAATCTAACATTCTTCCTATGATATGTCCCTATTTGTAGAGCAGCTTGCCATTTCTTCTTTTTATGTTATTATGTAGTACATATTACAATTTATTAATTCTATTTTTAATTTCCTTCTTAGAAGAACTACAGGCTACTTTAAATGCTTTGTAGCTAGCATTTGAGGTAAACTAGCAAGAATTCCTGTCATCCACTGAAGAGTGGAACAACCTTGCAGTTCTGTATACATCCAGCTTCAAGCTCTGCAATGAACATCCTCACCAACTATTAGGATCACAAAGCCTTTTTGGCTGTATCTTTCGATATCATAGAACTATTAACTTAAACTCTCTGAGCATAGATGAACCAGGGCATCATGGTTGTATAGGTATACTGGCCACTAGGTTCACATCCCTATGTACAAAATTTCATAGACAAGACAGTTGAGGTAGGTCAGCTGGTAAAGGTCCTCACCACCAAGCCTGATGGTAGAGCTCAGACCTCAGGGTGCATATTGTAGAAGAAAAAAACCCACTCCTACAAGTTGTCTTCTGACCTACACAAGAGCACCATGTAAGCACATGCTTGCACACACACACACACACACACACACACACTTTAATAAATAAATGTAAAAAAAAAATGTTATGAAGAGTTGTGTGCACATGCTCCAGTGATCAGTGGTGACATTAAACAAAATTATAGCAGTGTCAGAACCAGGACACTGACATTTCTGTCATCTGCAGATCACAGCAAGACTCCACATATCACCCTCACTCTCTGCCAAGTGTCTTGTATTCTATACAAGTTTATCACCTGTGTAGGGCTGTTTATCTACCACAGACCATGACCCTAAGTTTAATGTGATAGTTTTTGGAGATGTACCTCTCTACCTATGTTCATTCCCCACCCATTCCTAACTTTTGACAACCTTTAATCTGTTCTAGAATTTTAGTAAACCAACAGTGTTACAGATATGGAGTCATAAGGCATACAGTATTTTGGAATTTGTGTTTTTCTCTTCTTTGGGGGAATTCAATAAATTCTGTGAAAAAAACACATCAACAATTTTGTATACTAATGTTTCATACAAACTAATTTTTAAAAATTAAATAACTTTTTGTCTTTTTGAACAAAAATATTTGAGCTTGGTTTTCAGCACCCACAGTAACTATAGCTATAGGAAATCAATCGCCCTCTTCTGGCCTCTCCAGGTACTACACTCACATGCACATACCTCCACACCTATATATGCATAATTAAAACTTAGGGTATAAAAACCTTAACATCTTTAAAACCATTCATATTGCCTATTACTGATGATGGCCCTGTTTTTTTCAACACAATATCTTCTATTTTTTGCCGTGGTTTATTTCTTTGTCTAGGCTTTAAGGATAATATTAGAAGAGGTGAAGCAAGAACTTACATCTCATTCCAAAATTCAAGTAAAGATTGTTCTATATTTTGTTATATATTTTGTTAACATATATTATTATATATTTTATAAGCATGGCTTTTACATATAGATTTATTCATGTTATTCTCAACTATGCCCAAGATGTTCTATGATACACATGTCTTATATTTTATCCTTTGAAACAATGTCTTGTTTATTTCCCTCTGATATGTTAGAACATATTGATTTCCTTTCAAATTAAGCATACCTTGAAAATCTGAAGTTAATTACACCCAGACATAATGTATATTTTTGGTGGGCTATAATGTTATTCAAATGTTATTTTTAAAACATATATAAATGTTCATGAAAAATATTTAGGTATAAATTTTCCTTCTCACAAAGCAACTGTCAGATTTTGACATAAAGAATTTGCTGGGTTGATAAAACAAGTTGGGAAGTGGTCTCTGGTATTTCCTGGAAGAGTTGATACGATTGCAATTATACATTCCTTAAATGCCTGAGAAGTTCACCAGAAAAGCCAGCTGAAGTCAAATGTGTTGTCGTGGATAGTGGGGGGGTGATGAACGCAGCTCATGGCACAGCTAGGAAACTAAGCAGAGTTTTTTTGACTTTGTATCTGTTCTGTTGAAATCTGCTTTTTGATAATTTGTCCATTTCACATAAGTTGTCAATTCTCTTGTCATGACACTTATAGCATCTTCTATACTACACTGCACTATACTATGCTGTACTATACATCTACTTACCACCCACACTCTCCTGAGCGTAATGGGTTGGTCTCACCTCTCTCCCATGGATATGCTGTTACCCTTACAAATGATCTTTGCCTAGACCTTTCTCAGCTTCTATCTGATTTACTGTCTATCTGCTCGGTGACCTTTGTACTAACTGAGCCTATCTTATGCCTGATTGTTTCCTGTGATAGGAAAGAACTGTCAAAGAAAAAAAAACTTGGATAATTCATAGGGTCTCTAAAGGGTTATTTTAGGGCCAGGGGAGATGGTTGAGTGGTTAAAAGAACTTGCTGTCCTTCCAAAAGACCTGAGTTCAATTCCCAGCAGTAACATGGCAGTTTACAACTGTCTATAACTCCAATTCCAGGGTAACTTATGCCCTCTTCTGGCCCCCAACAGGCACTGCACAATGTGATATGCATACATAAATGTCAAATTAAAAATTTAAGGTATCACTTATTTATCAATTTCTTTGCTACCACATTTCATTATTCATAATAGTAATATGTGCACATGCTAAAACATAATAGGCTTGCAATTTTTGCAAAGTGTTCATTAAAGTTTGTTCCTTGGCAAGTGTAAAGTCTTCTGCAGCCTGTGGGATACATGGGTGTGACCACTTTTCACTGAGAGTCACACAGGTCAGGGCTTGTAAATGTCTGGAAGAAAAGCACTTGAGACTCTTCTTCTTGGTGTCATGCACACCCCAACAGCAAGTGGTCCTCTCTCTAGAGGATACTGGCACCGGTGGCATTTCCTCCTCAGAGCTTGCATGTCATTTACTTGGGACTTGTTCCTTCGTGCTGCTCTTGGATAACAAGGCTGCACGTGTTCATGAATTCTGAACTCCACCTGTCTAACACCACCACTCCCTGGTTTCTCTTTCCCAGTAGACAGGAGCACCTGGCTATGTCTGATTCTTCAAGGACAGCTAATTGACCTTTCATCAGTACCTTCATATCAACATCTTGGAAACCAAATAATTTGTTTCGCATGTTATTGATAACCTGCACATTATAAAATGAAAATTACCCTCCTCTGTACCTGTTTTGGTCACTTCTGTGGTGATGATAACGTACTCTAATGGAAGCAACTTAAGGGAGGAGGATGTACTGTGGCTCACGTTCTGGGGGACACAGTGCAGTGCATTATGGTGAGGAGACGCTGGCAGTGGAGTTGAGGCACCTGGTTATGTGCATCTACAGTCAGTCATGAAATGGAGAGGTGCATACAGTCATACTCTGCTCACTTTCTCCCTGTCATGCACCTCAGGACCCCAAACCATAGAGCGGTGCATCACTCATAGGGTAGAGTCTTTCCATGTTAGTTATCAAGATGGTGTTTTGAAGGCATGTCCAGAGCTAATTTAGTTAAGCTGATCACTCATAGATGTCCCTGGAGGCTTGTCTTCTCGTGATTCTAGATCCTGTCAACTTGACAAGTATTATCCTTTATACAGTTGACACCCACCTTGTTATCTGGCATTTTATTGGCAAAGGGAGGAAAAGCTCAGCAGTTGGCACAGACTTGACCTCATATAGCATGCTCTCCTTAGATGGAGAATCTTTTCTGCCAGTGGCCTGGAGACCCACAGAGGACCCTTACACTCATTCATTGGCAGCTATTTTTACTCAGTTCATCAAAGCAAACGGGTGAATGGGACCATCTTACCATCCTAGGTCCAGGCATGTTTTAGAGCAACCCTGAGATGATATTACATAATTTGATAACAACAATAACAACAAAACTGTGTCCTTAAAAGTTCCAGAATAGGGACTAGGAGATGACTCAATATTTGAGAGAAGGTGTTGCTCTTCCCAAGGACCACATCCCATTCCCAGTGCCGCATTCCATCAGGCAGCTCACAGACTTGCAACTCCAGCTCCAGGGGAGCCGATGCTCATTGCTAGCTTCCATGGACACTACATGCATTTACAATACATGTACACAAAATTAAAGATACATCTCTAAACACACACACACACACATACAGACTCATCCCACCTGAGATAACACTATACCTGTCTCTCAGCCACTTGCCCAGTGAGTCACAGTTTAGGTTGGACCCTGAAACCTCAGGATTTTGGCTAAAGGAATTCTGTGGTTTGGAAAGTAACCCACACCGCATGCTCTAAGCATCATCTCCCACTGTCCTTTCTTCTCCATCATAGCTACCACACAGACAGCATCCCTAAAGCATCTCTACATCCTTCTCATTGACACTTGCTACTTCCCGAGGTTTGGCTGCCTCTCTTTTCTGAAACGTCCTCATCCTTACTAGTTCATAGGCATGACTGACAGCTCCTGTGCAAGGTCTAATCATTTTTCAACTGCAGATGAGGTAGCTGTTTCCAGTATTTTAGGCAATTTCGAAAGGGTAGACCTTCTTTGTCCCTCCAAATGATTAAAAGAAGTTTCCACACAGGAAACACATAAAGCCCTCAGTTTTGTCTCGCTTTGATAAAGAAGGAAGCCAATTCAAAAATGATAGTGTTTAAGGTTTTTTTTTTTTTCTAGTTTGCTCTGAAACCATCAATAATTACTCAGAAGTAGAAACACCTTGTCCTTGTCCCAATTCAAATAGGCAAGGCCAGGCTACCTTTCTAGCCTCTCATTTCCCTTCTCTTCCTGCAGTTCTCACAATGATGCAGTGTCTAGACTACTTGGTACAAGTGAAAATGTCAGGAGTTTCTTTTGTGGCTTTGCAAGTGGCCAGCAGACCTCCACACATCCATAGCAACGCCCAGAGCCTGCAGAATATATAGAATTTATCAAGCACTCACAAGAGAAAAGACACCCATGAATACCATAACTTGAAGCTTCTATTGAGTGGAAGAGATGGTCCAGACTCATCCACGCAATCTGCCAATTCATTTTAATGTGGTTCCTTTCCATGGCTCAGTCAAAAATGTTCCAAATCATTTGATTTGTATTCATAGAAAATTATGTCGAATTCATGCTTTTGGAAGACACCATTAAAAAGTAATTAGTCTAGGATTAGTGAGACATCTCAGTGGGTAAGCGTGAGTGCTGCCAAACCTGATGACCTGAGTTTAATTCCTGGGACCCACATGATAAAAGTGGAAAACACAAACTCCGACTGCCACATGTGCACTATGGTGTTCATTCCCACACATGCATACACACATGCCTCTGTGCATACAAAATAAGATGTAATTTAATAATTAAAAGCTATAGTAATCAGCTCAATGTGTGTTTGTCTGTTCCTGTAAAACTACCTTAGTAAGAAACCCAGAGGATTTTGCCAAGTCTGAATAGCAGAGTTGAACTCCGTGGGCCACAATAAGGAGGATCCCAAGTCTGATCCCCAGCCTCAACGTAAAGGCCAGCTGTGGTTGTGCACACCTGTGAACACAGCCCTTGCAGGGGAGGAAAGGAAATGCTGGGCCTGGGGACTGATGGCCAGCCAGTCTGGAGGATCAACGAGCTGCAGCTCACCGAGAGACCCTTTCACAATAGATGGAGAGGGATAATGGAAGAGTCAATCAGGGCTCGCACAACCAGGATTGTCGAGTCTGAGTGCAGTTTGTGGGTGCTCACACAGAATTCCAGCTGAATGCTGGGAGAGAAGTGCAAGCTATTTGTCGTCAACAACCTGAAGCTGGGGGCTGAGCTTGCAGCCAGCCATATTCATGAAGGTCTCTCTCCTAACTTGGCAAGGCTGTCACTTCTTCAGGCTTTCCCCTGGAAAGTCTGTCACAGGAGAGCCCAGCCTTCAGTTTATCCACAGTTAATAGTCTTCGGAGTCTTAAATCTACACAGCACTGGCTTGCTTAGCATAATCTGCCCTTAATTTTCAGATCTGCTTATTACATTTTCTGTGACAAGAGTAACCAGAAAGGTATTCCTGCCAAACGCTGACTGTCAGAATGTACTGAACAAAGCTGCTCTCGGTCTATAAAAATCTTTACTGTTCCTTTCAGTATAGTGACATAATGTTAAATCACCAAGTGTATAGGGTAGTGTTCCCTACAAGGAAATTAGAGGCTGTGTGTACAGAGATAGAAGGTGCACAAAAGAGGCTGGGGTGTGGCTCAGTCCGTAAAGTGCTGAACTGCAGGGACCAGGACCTGAGTTCAAATCCTAGAACTCACATAATAAAAGCCAGGTGTGGATGCAATCTTTTAATTACCGAGGAGGGGACACCGAGGCTTTCTGCTCAATCTCTAGGCCAGTCAGACTACCCTGCTTGGCAGTTTCCTGACCAGAGACAGTGCCTTAAGAATGATAATAAAGGCTATCTTTTGATAGGTACAC